>NW_015505962.1:301542-302840 GCF_001515645.1 Sinocyclocheilus grahami
CAGTGTAGGCAGCCTATATGGGAATGATTGTGTTTACCCATGTCGGGGGAGGGGGGGCTAAAACACATGCGTTTGTTTGCCAAACACCATGAAACATCAGAGGAAGAAGTTGAGTTTACTCACATAGTGAAATTAATATAGCAATTAGCAAATCTGAAATCTAGTGAATTATATCAATTGAAGTAAGAAAGATATGGCAAAAGTTATGGGATAGTGGAATAAAAGGAAGGCATCTTTACCAGATACAGGGGTGTGTAGGTGAAGAGAGAATACGATGTGGGAGTAGGAAGAAAGATGTTATTATAACAAGAATGAGGATTGGACATTCAGCTTTAAATTTCAATTTACACAAAATAGGGAAGCATGAAAATGGAAGATGTGATAAATGTGGGAATCCAGAAACATTAAAGCACATTCTTCGAGAATGTGATGCGTATGAAAGAGAAAGAAATCAACTTAATCATAAATTAGGTTTGATGGGATATGATAAAGTATCACTAAAGATATTACTAGGGAATAGACAAATGCAATCAAGAATTAAAGAAGAAGTGTTCAATTATCTCAAAAAGACAGTAAATATGGAAAGAATATAAATTGTAATAGGGTTTTTTTTCTTTACTTTTTTTATTATAAAAAAATATATATAATATCCTTCTCTCTACCAAATCTGTTCACTCCACACTCCAGATCAGTAGGTGGCGGTAATGCACCTTTAAGTTGGTTTGCCAAAACCGCCAATAAACATCAGAAGAAGAAGAAATAGTAATATGGGAAGTGATCATTATCCTATAAAATGTAGTATAGGGATAGAAACTGAAGTATGCCAAGAGGAGAAAATTCCCAGATGGAGGTTTAAAGCTGCAGATTCGGGATAAGTTCAAAGATGTATGTGAAGGTAAAATGATAAGTACACAATTTAGTTTTGAAGATGTAGAGGATGTGAATAATAAAATAAATATGATTCTGTGTAGTTCAGCACAAGAGGTAATAGGGAAAAAGTAAAGGGGCAAGAATGAAAAAGGCTGTACCATGGTGGACAGAAAAATGTAGTGAAGTAATTAAAACCAGAAACAGACCTTTAAGAAAAGTTACAAAATCTCATTCTTTTGATGATTTTATAAATTTCAAGAGAACTCAAGCAGTGGTAAGAAAAGTAATAAGGATAACTAAAAGAAATTACTGGAGACAATTCTGTGATGAAATTGGTGTAAATATAGATATAAGTGATATGTGGAATATGGTTAGGAAGATGGGTGGGAAACAGATGTATAAAAGTATTCCAGTTTTAATAAAAGAGG
>NW_015505962.1:303310-312801 GCF_001515645.1 Sinocyclocheilus grahami
GATTAAATTATGTAATAGAAAAGAAAGATCTAATATGTTCATATCAGAGTGGCTTTAGAAAAGGGCGTAATACAATGGATTCAATAATATGTCTAGAATCTGACATTAGAAAGGCAATAGTGAATAAGGAGGTGTTGGTAGGTGTGTTTTTTGATGTGGAAAAAGCCTATGATATGCTGTGGAAAGAGGGACTTTTAGTTAAATTAGACAAGATGGGAATAAAAGGAAAAATGTACAATTGGATTATGGATTCTTTGATTAATAGGACCATAAAAGTAAGGGTCGGAACAAGTTATTCTAGGACATACTCAACAGATAATGGGACCCCACAAGGAAGTGTGTATAGCCCAGTTTTATTTTACATAATGATAAATGACATATTTTCAATGATTGGACAATGATTTGGCAAATCTTTTTATGTGGATGATGGTGCCTTGTGGAAAAGGGGAATAAATTTAGTATTTGTGGAAAGTAGTATGCAGAAAGCAGTTAATGAAGTGGAAAAATGGGTAAATAAGTGGAGTTTTAGACTGTCAGTAGAAAAAACTAAAGTGATATGTTTCTCAAAAAAGAAGAAATCACCAAATATTAAACTAAAGATTTATGGAAACATGTTAGAGCAGGTAACAGAAATTAGGTTCCTTGGATTATGGATGGACTCAAAACTAACTTTTGCATCACATATTAATAAAGTAATAGATAAATGTAAAAAGGGAATAAATATTTTAAGATGTTTGGCAGGGGTAGATTGGGGTGCAACACAACAGGCATTGAAAAGAGTATATTGTGCAATGATTAGACCTATGATTGATTATGGCAGCATAGTATATAGTTCGGCATCAGTATCTATGTTGAAGAAAGTAAGTGGTATCCAGTCGCAAGCATTAAGAATAGGAAGTGGGGCATTTAGAACATCGCCAGTCTCAGCGATCCAGGTGGAAATGGCGGAGTTGTCTTTAGACCTTCGGAGACTTAAGTTAAAAATGGCATACTGGTGTTCTGTAAGGGGGCATGTAGAAACCCATCCAGTCAAAGATGTTTTACAAAAATGTTGGGAACATGAGTATATAAATTATTGTAGTTTTGGATGGAATGCCAACGCAGATGCTAAGAAGGTAGGAATTAATGACATAAAAATAAATTCAATGGTAGCAATACCAATTATTATACCCCCTTGGCTGTTCCGCATGCCAATGGTAGATCTCCAGTTGCATTTTAAAATAAATGAAAAGGAAAGGTGTATGCCTACAGAAATAGTAGTGGATCACTATTTGAAACAAAACTATTTTAATAGTAATCAAATATCTACGGATGAGTAAAACAAAATCCAGATTCTGGGTATACAGCAGCAGCCATATACAGTATATTCCCTATTTTAAATATAGTACAGTTAAAAGGTTATCTAACGATGTATCTGTGTATTCACAACAGAAATTATGGCAATTCTAATGGCTTTGCAGTGGGTGGAAGAAATCAATCCTATAAGTGTAGTAGTTTGTTCAGATTCATATTCAGTATTAAACAGTTTAAATAGTGGGAAATCAGCATCTAGACAGGATATACTTTATGAACTCTTACATTGTGAGGCATATAATAGACAAAGAAAGCAACTTGTTGAAAAACTAAGAGATATGGAAATCAATGACATTTCAGTTATGAATATATTTCAGAATGCACAGAAACATCTAAGGGTTTATGGTTTCCTTCTAAAATATCTGAGAGATACAGATTTGATTAGAAGAATTAAGAATATTTTTAATTTTTTTAGGTTTTTAAAATGTTTAATTAAATTAATTAATTAAAAAATTTTTTTTATGTTAGTAGTATATAATATGTTCGTTCATCGAGGCCTCACACTCCATCCCAGTAGGTGGCGGAAATGCACCTTAAACTGGTTTGCCAACCGCCATTAAACACAAAAGAAGAAGAAGAAGTTGAGTTTCACTCCAGGATTGTAACTGGAGCGCTGATGGTAGGAAGTGGTGTAGATTCCGGAAGCGATCCGGAAATGGAGGATGCGAATAGTGGAGGCAATGCAAGTAATGAATGGAAAGTGGTAGGAACTCGGAAAAGAAAGAAAAGTTGGGGACAAATCTCAGAAACGGACAGTGAAAAGGGAAATCACCAGGCAAGAAGGAGGAAAGAGGAATATAAGGTATTGCTGAAGTTTGCTAATGAGTCTGTTAATGTTATTAACCCTTTGAAACGAACAAAAACACTTAAAATAAATTTTAGGGACGATTGAAAGTATTAAGACATTGAGGGATGGCAAATTGATGTTGTTCTGCAAAGACAGTAGACAACAAAAAACTGGGAATAAAGTCACTGATCGGACATAAAGTTGTATGCTCAATCCCAGAAGAGAATAATTGGGTTAGAGGTGTGATAACAGGGATCCCAGCTGATGTTTCAGTTGAGAAAATTAAAAGAAATATAACGGGGGCAGCAGTAAATTATGTCAGACGGCTCAAATGCATCAGAAATAATGAAAAGACTGACAGGCTGTCAGTAGTGTTATATTTTGATGAGAACAATATATTTAGGTTTTGTGAGCTACAGTGTCAGGCCATACGTTCCCCCGCCGCTAAGATGTTACAAATGCCAAAAATTCGGTCACGTAGCGGCAGTGTGCAGAGGCAAACAGAGATGCGCGCGGTGTGGAGGTGATCATGAATGGTATAGGGTATATAATAGGGAATATAACTTGAGTAAGAACCCTCAATTACTGGAGGAAAAAGGACCATCTGGATGTACTTTAGATTCAGAGTTTACTCTGTATGAACTGAAGAAAGCGCTTGCAGGGGTTAAACAAACTTCACCAGGAAGAGATGATATTTGCTATGAGATGGTAAAACATCTATCAGAGACATCACTAAATATAATTCAAGCCTTTTTAACAAGGTGTGGGAATCAGGGAAGTTACCAGCTGATTGGAAGCATGGTGTCATTGTGCCAATTGCAAAGCCAGGCAAGAACAGTAAACAGTCAGACAGAAAACAGCCAAACATGTGGTGGTACATAATGGTGATAACAATATTGCAATGGAATGCAAGTAGTTTAATTGCCAATGGACAAGAATTAAAATAATTTATAACAAATCAAGAAAATAGTCCTGACTCCTGACATTATATGTGTTCAAGAAACGTGGCTTAAACCACAATTAAATTTTTTTAATTCGTGTATACATTACAGTCAGGAGAGATAGATGTAAAGGAAATGGTGGTGGGGTAGCAACATTTATTAAACAAGATATTGGGTATTGAACAGTTGCGGTAAATGGGGAGCAAGAGGTTGTAGTGGTTGAAGTATGGGAAAGAGTACAGAGTATTAGAATAATTAACTTTTACAATCCATGTGACATGTGGTGGTACATAATGGTGATAACAATATTGCAATGGAATGCAAGAAGTTTAATTGCCAATGGACAAGAATTAAAATAATTTATAACAAATCAAGAAAATAGTCCTGTCATTATATGTGTTGAAGAAACGTGGCTTAAACCGCAATTACATTTTTAAATTCATGGATACATTACAGTCAGAAGAGATAGATGTAAAGGAAATGGTGGTGGGGTAGCAACATTTATTAAACAATATATTGGGTATAGAACAGTTGAGGTAAATGGGGAGCAAGAGGTTATAGTGGTTGAAATATGGGAAGGAGTACAGAGTATTAGAATAATTAACTTTTACAATCCATGTGACAGGTTAAGCAAGGATAAGCTAGAAAATATTGGAGGAAATGGAAGTAATAAAGTGGTGTGGTGTGGTGATTTTAATGCACACAGCACATTGTGGGGGAGTACTAACACAGATTACAATGGATTGATCATAGAAGACATGCTAGATTGGGGAGGATTAGTGTGTATCAATGATGGAAGCTATACAAGAGTTGATTTGTCACAAGGAAAATATTCAATTTTAGACTTGACACTAGTCTCTGAAAGTTTAGCTGGAAAATGTGATTGGAAAGTATTAAATCACAGTACAGTTGGTAGTGATCATTTTTCTATCAGCAGTACAATTGGTGGTGGAAAGAATGCCCAGGTGGAAATTTAAATCAGCCAACTGGGAAACATTTAAGGAGTTATGTCAACAGAATGACTGAATTTAGTAAGTCTATGGAAGATGTAGAGGTTTTTAATTATAAGTTATGTGAAATTCTTCAGAGTACTGCTGAAGAAGGCTAGTAACAGGAGGAAAGCCGTCCCATGGTGGAATGAAGATGGTAGTGAGGCAATAAGTAAAAGGAATAAAGCACTTAAGAGAGTATGACGATCATTTAACTACAACGATTTTATTTATTATAAAAGAATGGAGGCAATAGTGAGGAGAGTAATATGGACATCTAAGGGAAATTATAGGAGGGAATTTTGCGACAACATTGGGGAAGATATTGAAATTAATGAAGTATGGAGTATGGTAAGAAAAATGGGAGGGAAGCAAAGAAATAGCAGCGTACCTGTATTGGCATATAAAGATAGACTTGTAATATCAGATAGTGGAAAAGTGGAGGCGCTAGCAGAAACATTTGTTAAAGTGCACAGTAACTCAAATTTGTCAGAAGAAAGGAGGAGGTATAGGGAGTATAACTTGAGTATGAACCCTCAATTACTGGAGGAAAAAGGACCATCTGGATGTACTTTAGATTCAGAGTTTACTCTGTATGAACTGAAGAAAGCGCTTGCAGGGGTTAAACAAACTTCACCAGGAAGAGATGATATTTGCTATGAGATGGTAAAACATCTATCAGAGACATCACTAAATATAATTCAAGCCTTTTTAACAAGGTGTGGGAATCAGGGAAGTTACCAGCTGATTGGAAGCATGGTGTCATTGTGCCAATTGCAAAGCCAGGCAAGGATCATACACAACCAAATAACTACAGGCCCATAGCATTAACATCGAATCTTTGCAAACTGATGGAACGTATGGTAATGAGCAGATTGGTGCATATCATTGAGAAGAAAAACACCGCTTTAGTTCTACAAAGTGGTATGGTAATGAGCAGATTGGTGCATATCATTAGGCCCTTTCGCACCGCTTTAGTTCTAGAACTAAATGTACGGTACTAAAGTACTGAGACGATTTTGTGCGAACTATTTTCCAGTACCATTTAAAGGGTTGCATTCGCACTGAAAGTGTGTACTAAGAAGTGACGTAAGTGGCGTTCATCAACCGAAACAAAGAACAACATTAACAACAGGAGGATGGAGGACGCTGTGATTGGAGCTGTGTTTTGTTGTGTCTCGCGGGTTTCACAATAATGGACATGGAAAGTCGACGTATACGTAGAGGGATTGAAAGAACGGAAAGGAGGACTAAGAATCTCCAACGACAACTGGCAGTTCTACATATGCTACAAGTGCCTGCACGTCAGTGTCCGTCCATCTATCGCTGTTCTCCATACTTGAGAAATAAGTTGACATCCTTATAGTATGTTTACACAGCGTTTTAAATCATGGCGGGTGAGGGCGTTTCCATACGCGTTTGGCCAATCAATGTCTACTTACGTCACGATTAGTACCAGTTGTGCTGGTTAGACCCTGCTCCAGAGTAGGAGCTAATTTGGTTCTCGAAAAAGGCAGTCCGGTACTAAAATCGCACCCAGTTCCCGGCGGTGTGAACATGCCGAAAAGTGGGTAGTTCCACAATTAGTTCTGGTACTATGAAAAGGTTCCTGCGGTGCGAAAGGCCCTATTGAGAAGAAAAACCTTTTCTCCCCATATCAAAGTGGTTTCCGGAAAGGGTGAAACACAATGGACAATGGCACAAGTAAACAAGGAAGTGTTAGTAGGAGTATTTTTCGATGTTGAAAAAGCATGCGACATGATGTGGAAAGAGGGACTTTTAATAAAATTAGAAAGAATGGAAATAACAGGAAGAATGTATAATTGGATCAATAATTTCTTGTTTAAAAGAACTATACAAGTTAGAGTGGGTTCTGCATTTTCTCAGATATATCCAGTAGAGAATGGAACACCTCAAGGAAGTGTTAGCAGTCCTGTTCTGTTTAATCTAATGATTAATTACATTTTTACACAGATAGACATGGGGATAGGAAGGTCCTTGTATGCAGATGACGGTGCGCTGTGAAAAAGAGGGTGCAATGTGGGGCATGTGGAGAAGTGTATGCAGAATGCTGTTAAAAAAGTAGAGAATTGGGCTAATGAATGGGGTTTCTGTTTATCTGTAACAAAAACTCAGGTGATCTGTTTTACAAAAAGGAAAATCAATCCAATTATGAATATGAAAATGTATGGACAAAAATTGGAGCAGGTGTCAGTAATTCGATTTCTGGGAATTTGGATGGATTCAAAACTGGATTTTAGAATTCATATTCAGAAAATAGTAGACAAAGGTAAAAAAGCAATACATGTAATGAGGTGCTTGGCAGGAGTTGAATGGGGGGCATGTCGTCAGTCTCTTAAAAGAATATACTGTGCACTGATAAGAGCAACTATTGATTATGGTAGTATGGTGTACAGTTCGGCATCTAAAACACAACTTTTAAAGATCGAGGCAATTCAATCACAAGCACTGCGAATATGTTGTGGAGCAATAAGATCATCTCCAATAGCAGCAGTACATGTAGAGATGGATGAAATGCCTCAGGAAATTAGAAGGCTCAAGTTAAAGATGAGATACTGGATTAATATAAAAGGACACTTAGATAGTCATCCAGTTAAGAAAGCTCTGAAGGATTGCTGGGAATATGAATATAAAAAACTATCAAGCTTTGGATGGACTGCCAACGAGGAGGCACAGAGTATGGGAATTAGTGACATCAATATTGCCCCTTCTGTGGCAACTTCAGCAATTCCTCCTTGGCTTTTCCCTATGCCTGTAGTTGACATTCAGCTATATGAAGAAAAACATAACAAGGAAAGAAGTATGTTAACAAATATAGCAGTGCAGCAATACATTGAACAAACTTATTATAGCATATAGCTAATATACACGGATGGCTCTAAAGATCCTGAATCTGGAATAACAGCAGCAGCAGTCTACATACCTTAATTAAAAGTCAAAATTTCAAAAAGAATTTCAGATCATATATCTGTTTTTACTACAGAGACAATAGCAATATTCCTAGCTCTTCAGTGGATAGAAGGAGTACAGCCAATAAGATCAGTAATTTGTACAGACTCCCTTTCAGTTTTAAATAGCTTGCTAAGTGGAATTTCAACAGCAAGGCAAGATATGATTTTTGAAGTGATGCAGAGTCTATTTAGAATAAGACAATCTGGTCTGATGGTAAATTTCCTGTGGGTACCATCACATATGGGTGTGGAAGGAAACGAGGAGGCAGACCATCTGGCTAAACAGGCTCTGAAACATGCACAAATTGACATTAAAGTGTCAATGAGTAAAGCAGAAGTAAAAGGGTTAATTGCAAATTAAATAAGAAAGAAATGGCAGAAGGAGTGGGATAGTGGAACAAAAGGTAGACACTTTCATCATATTCAAGAGAAAGTAGGTCAAGAAAGAAGAAAGTTTGGCAACAGGAAAGAAGACGTTTTAATGTCAAGAATGCGTATTGGACATTGTTCGTTAAATCAGTGTCTGTATAGAATGGGGAAGCATGAAACTGGAAATTGTGACGTGGTCATGCAGAATCAGTAGAACATGTACTTATAGAGTGTGATGCATATGAAGGAGCAAGATTTCAACTAATTCAGGCTTTAGAATCATTTGGAATAAATCATTTGTCACTTCTGGTTCTGTTAGGAAAGGACCCAAAGCAATCAAGAATATTTAATGAATTAAGTATTTTCTTAAAAGAAACAAGACTGATAAATAGAATTTAGGATACAGTGGTAGTAAATAAAGCGGTAATAATTGGTGTTGTGTTTTTTTTTTTTTTGGCTATAGTTCTCAAACTTCCAATCATTATGCGCTCCACACTCCTATCCAGTAGGTGGGGGAAAGCACCATTTAAGTTGGTTTGCCAACCGCCATTAACACCAGAAGAAAAAGAAGAAGAAGAGTTTCACTCTGCTCTGTGTTGTTTTGTCGTGATGCTGGTTTAATACAAACGGTTAGAAATGTTGTTTCTGTAAATAGAGAAATACATTTTTTGAATCAGGTCAATAAATACCTGTAATATTCTCATCCTCACAGTCGTGCGTAAGTTTTGAAGCAAGCAGTAATATCTGGAGGACTATCATCTGAACTGAGATCTGCTTCTGTGAAGATGCTGTTTGTTAAAGAGGAGAGTGAGGAGAACACGAGTGAACCAGAAACCTGGAGAATAAAACACGAGGAACCAGAACCCTGGAGAATAAAACACGAGGAACCAGAACCCTGGAGAATAAAACACGAGGAACCAGAACCCTGGAGAATAAAACACGAGGAACCAGAACCCTGGAGAATAAAACACGAGGAACCAGAACCCTGGAGAATAAAACACGAGGAACCAGAAACCTGGAGAATAAAACACGAGGAACCAGAAAAATGGAGAATAAATCACGAGGAACCAGAAACATTGAGAATAAAACACGAGGAACCAGAAACCTGGAGAATAAAACACGAATAACCAGAAACATTGAGAATAAAACACGAGGAACCTGAAAAATTGAGAATAAAACACGAGGAACCTGAAAAATTGAGAATAAAACACGAGGAACCTGAAAAATTGAGAATAAAACACGAGGAACCTGAAAAATTGAGAATAAAACACGAGGAACCTGAAAAATTGAGAATAAAACACGAGGAACCAGAAACATGGAGAATAAAACAGGAGGAACACAGAGGTTGGTGTTTATTCTTCATTCATATTTAGTGACTGTTTGTGGTACATAGGCTTACAATCCAACACAGTTGCACAATATTGAATCCTCTGAGGTCTGGTTTTGGGACCCTGGAAAAGTTTTGACATGCCCTGACATTTGTGCTTTTTTCAGTATCTTAAAAACATATTAATGACTAAAGTCTGATTACACTGTAATCCGCACAAACTGTGCTACAATAATTCACGAGCAGCATGAATATAGCCTACATGTTTGTGTTTGAGAAAATAATGTTTGTACATGGGTAGTGAAAAATAAAATTTTCTAAAATTAAATAGTCACCAAAATAAGGCCATAAAACACATACATAGCATTTGTTCACAAGACTTTTGAAAACTGGATGTGGTAGACTAGAGTTTTAAAACCCATTTGCATCAAGTCTTGTCTGGTACCAAATTAATAGTCTTCTATGAGCCTAGAAGATGACTGAGCAAAGCCAGAGAAGAGCAGAAGCAGGAGACGAAGTGATGAGGATAAAAAAGCTTATTAAAAAATCTTAGTTGCATATGTTTCAGTGCTCAGACTTCATCTGACCATCACACATCCAAGTAGTGTTTTACCAAACACAACAACATCCCATAAACCTTGAATTTCCATTAACATTCCCTCTTATCTCTTTGTCTCATTCAGACAAAACAGTTAATTAAACCTCACAATCATAAAAAATAAATGAATAATCAAATTATATAAATGGTAAATG
>NW_015505962.1:312983-315748 GCF_001515645.1 Sinocyclocheilus grahami
GTACTGATAGTGTGCGGGATTGCGTCTTTTTATATTTTGGAAAATTTGATTTTCCTACGCACCGATCGTTTTTTCAGGTGTGCTGGGTTTGTGTTGATTGAAAACTAATAATTTGAAAAGCAGTGTACCTCGTTCATGGAAAGTTTCAGGGACGTATAATTTATAAAATTACATCAAATTGATCAAAAGTTTGTAATACAATTGTCTATTTTCCGCTGTTATATCAGGGCTCATTGTTTAACAAGTTAATGAAGATTTACTGTTTTTACTTTTGTTGCAGAGTTGAAGGAAGATAATGAGGAGAAAGAAGAATTGAGTGAAGTTGAGGCGAAAAATCATGTCAAAAGTGGAGAAAAACCCAAACAGAAAGATTTAAATAAAAAAAGAGCCAATAAATATTTCACCTGCACTCAGTGTGGAAAGAGTTTCACATACAAACATACTCTTGATGTTCACATGAGAGTTCACACTGGAGAGAAACCGTTCACATGTGATCAGTGCGGGAGGAGTTTCTCACAATCATCAAACCTTAAGGAACACATGAACATCCACACTAGAGAGAAACTGCACACATGTGATCAGTGCAGCAAAACATTTTTGTGGGCTTCAGACCTGAAGAATCACCTGAAAGTTCATACAAAGGAGAAGCCACATTCATGTCATTTCTGTGGAAAGAGTTTTTCATGTTTACAATATTTGAAAGTACATCAGAAAATACATGCTGCTGTGAGAGAGTACATGTGCTTTGAGTGTGAAAAGACTTTTACTACAGCGCAGTGTTTAAAACAGCACGAGAGGATTCATACTGGAGAAAAACCGTATAAGTGTTCACACTGTGACAAGAGATTCAATCAGTCATCACATCTGAAAGCACACGAGAGGATCCACACTGGAGAGAAACCGTATCACTGCACTGCATGTGGGAAGTGTTTCAGTCATGCATCTTCTCTACACAGACATACAAAACACATTCACAGTAAGTAGATCATCTTCAGATCCAGCACTTTCAGATCTGATGCTGCGTCCTCAACAAATCCTCATCAAACGTAATTTATTCCAAGTGCGCTCTTTTATCTGGGTCGAATCACTTTGAATGATTTGTTCAGTTCCCTGCATGTACTGAATCGTCTAATGGGGTTTCTCATTAGTACCTGGAAATTTAAGAACGGAGAACATAAAGACCTTCAGACAATTGAAGCCAAATCTGCAAATTCTGCTGTTGGTCTGCACTGAGGATCTTTATTAGCTGAACACTGTGTGTGACATCTGAACGACTCCACAAGAATACATTTGACTTCATTTAGGTGATATTTTGAAATAGTGGTATAAGAAGCTGTCATGTGAAATGTGTAAAGTGAAATGAATTAAAAGGGTCTATCTCGGCATTTCATTTATGTTTGATTTGCTTTATTACATTGCATCAAAATTTTTTTTGAGCGAAGTCTGCAGTGCTGTGCATTATAACCAATCACAGAGAAAATGCAGAACTCAGTTTGAGACTGAAGTCTTGGAGTGCTGTGTTTCTTTACGCTGTTTATTCCCAGTTTGAATAGCCGTTGTGTTTCTCATGCTGCAGAAATAATATTGTGAAGTCTTGATTGTCTAATCTGTAAAATGGAATTAATAAACAGTTCATGCTTTTCCCCTTGAAACAACACAGATACATTTAAATAATTCATATGCTATAAAATATGAAAATGTTTTTTAATGATACAAAAGAGCTTGTTTTTATTAAAAGCAAGACTTAATATCTCATATCAAAGCAAGTTGTTTTTTGTTTTTCAAGGACACGTGTGTTTCGTAAGGTTTCAAGATTGGCCAATGATGGAGTTTGACAATCAACATGAAGTCATCATATTTTTGTGGTTTAGGGGTATCGTGTGTTCTGATCATTTTTGGATCATTTGTTAAGATGTTTAAATGTGAATATTAAGATCCTGGTGAATGTAAATGGATAGAGGTAACAACTAATTGATTTATGTGTTCATATAACTGTTTTTAAAAGTTATATTTGAAAAGTTACTGTGTTACTATAGTAGATGCACAGCAGACATATACTGTTCTGAGATGAGAGAAAATGTCTGTTTTTGTCACCACCGTCAGATGAATATTTTGATCATATTTGATTGATATTTTTCATTTGTTGAGGAATTGTTGGTCACATGTGAAAGTGTAATCTGTCTGCTAACATGAGAATGTGTTTTGAAATGTTAAAAACAGCTTGATCTCTATGAGAGAAAATAGATAATTTGTGTTCCAATGATATACCAAAATACTTAAATGTGAACCTTGAATAAAAGCTTTACAAACAATAACATACTCACTGTTTGTTGTTTGTTTTAATACAGTAATTGATTGATTCAATGGTTTTGATAGTTAAAATGATTCAGGTTTTTGTCACCACCGTCAGATGAATATTTTGATCATATTTGATTATGATATTTTATATTTGTTGAGGAATTGTTGGTCACATGTGAAAGTGTAATCTGTCTGCTAACATGAGGATGTGTTTTGAAATGTTAAAAACACATTGACTCTCTGAAGCTTTCAACTCTGGGCAGACAGATGATTTGCACAGAATTATGTCTCCTTTGTTTGAACACAGAGTAGCAATGATTATTGACTGTTTTGAGTCTTCATATGAAATCTGAAAGCACATGCTTGAATCTTTTGTAGAACTGTAGTGTAGAAATGTGCTGATGTATCGCACATACAATTGTATATATGTAATTCTAAATGTATGTAACTTTGTTTACATCAATTGT
>NW_015505962.1:315981-317640 GCF_001515645.1 Sinocyclocheilus grahami
TTAATAATGCATTTTGTGCTGATGCTTTATCCAGTCTTGCTTGAACAATAAAGCATAGCATGTACAGTTACATTTTAAAAAATGTGCTTTCCTTTATTGTCTTCTTGTCATCAACACCTCGACAGCCAAATGAAGTATGTAAACCAAATGTTGCACACAGGGTAAGTGAATCATAGTTTTTTGTATTTATTTAAATAAATGCCCCAATGCCCCACCTTGGCGACGGGCCTGAAGGGTCTCTATTTTGGTATTGTTTTAAGTATTGTTTCTCTCAAGTTTAATGTGCTGATGTATCGCACATACAATTGTATATATGTAATTCTAAATGTATGTAACTTTGTTTACATCAATTGTGCCCATCTACAGTTTAATAATGCATTTTGTGCTGATGCTTTATCCAGTCTTGCTTGAACAATAAAGCATAGCATGTACAGTTACATTTTAAAAAATGTGCTTTCCTTTATTGTCTTCTTGTCATCAACACCTCGACAGCCAAATGAAGTATGCAAACCAAATGTTATACACAGGGTAAGTGAATCATAGTTTTTTGAATTTATTTATTTATTTTAATAAATGCCCAATGCCCCACCTTGGCGACTGGCCTGAAGGGTTTCTATTTTGGTATTGTTTTAAGTATTGTTTCTCTCAAGTTTCTAATTTATGTGCATTGATTGATTGTTAATAGTTATGGAGTGACTCTGGTTTTATAAGTGGTGTTCTGAGAGCAGTGCATAACCTAATGTTGTTTGTTGCAGGAGCTGAGTGTCGTAAGGCGGAGGTGGATTTCTGGTGGTGGTCTTTCCTTCACGAGTGCTGTGTTATGCGTGGTGGTGTGTGTAGGCGTGAGTGTGTGTGTGTGTGTGTGTGTGTTTATGCACAGGTGTAAGGGAACAGTGACTTTCTGTGGAGGCCTTGTTGTGCCCTTTATTTCCTTCTGCACTCTGAATTTGGATGTCTGAGGCTACTCAGGTCACTCTTATTGTATTTCATTATATTGTGTAACTAAACTGTTTGTGATTTTCTCTTCTCCTCTGTGCTTTTTTTAAACATCTTTAATAAAATGTGTTTTACCACAAAAGCATACAACTTTATTTAGATTTCAGAATGTGTACTTTGTCATGTGCAATACATATGTTGAGGATCTCGTCCATCTGATATTCATCTGATGTTATGAATATGAAAAGAGGTGTATCAAAATAGCAGGGAGAGGCTGAGATAAAAAAATAAAAAAAATCTGTCACTTTCCTTTATTCACACTGGGAAGAAGCGGCTCAGGCTTTCAGTTTCATAGTTCAAGTTTAAGTCTGCTTTATTGTCAATTCTTCCACATGTACAGGACATACACACAGAGAATTGAAATTGCGTTACTCTCAGACCCTTGGGTGCATACAGATAACATAAATACAGATTAAATACAAAATACAACTATACAAATATACAAAGAGGCTGAGATAAAAAAATAAAAAAAATCTGTCACTTTCCTTTATTCACACTGGGAAGAAGCGGCTCAGGCTTTCAGTTTCATTGTTCAAGTTCAAGTTCAAGTCTGCTTTATTGTCAATTCTTCCACATGTACAGGACATACACACAGAGAATTGAAATTGCGTTACTCTCAGACCCTTGGGTGCATACAGATAACATAAATACAGATTAAATACA
>NW_015505962.1:317803-324744 GCF_001515645.1 Sinocyclocheilus grahami
AAAGCCAGTGGGCCAGCTGAAGCAAGCCTAACCAACCAACTCTCACAGCTTTGAACAGCTTGCAGCATTAAAACAAAAGAACACATTGATAATTCAACTCAGGAAGGGGTTTGTCAAATTTGGGGCAAGTAACCAAGATAAATGGTCAAAGAGACACACAGCGGCCATCACATGTAAATCCATGATAGAAATCATGAGCTAAAGACTTTCTCGGATTGACTTCTTCCACCTAGCAGACAAGGACCAGACTGAGATTCCTTCTAGACCCTTTTGTTCCTCACAGAACACACCCTCACATTCACAGAACGACACAGAGACTGTCTTTTACATGACTAAATGCATCAGATCAACCAAATGATGCTAAAAGGACTAATGAACAAATATCATTCTGATGCATAACTTTATATGATGAATGTAACCAACACATCTCTCATGTTCTAATCACTGATTGTGTATGTCATTTTTAATAACTATTAAATAGTTTATAGGTTTATATTCATGTTTGGTATGTTTGAGAATTGAATGATGATATCAGTCAATTCTTAGTCAAATTTATCATATTCTTATTATAGAAATCATGTGTAACTTACACTTTGCAAGAGTGGGAAAATTTGGACCATGTGACTAATAACACGTTGATTTATGTATTGGAAGGAGAAAAAAAGCAACACCCTGAGCTAAGACAATGTCTAATTGGTCAAGACACCATTTGAGATGTGCCCAACAGCCGAGTTTAAAAACTCAGAACACCAACAAATTTAGCCTTTTGGGCTTTTGCCACCACTTTCAAATTCATTAATAATTATGAATTTTTCCACTTATGTGTTAAAATGTATGGTGTTTTGTGTCAAATGAGACCATTTTTATCCATTTAGCCAGATGTATGTGGGCAAGGGACCAAAATCAGTAAAACAAATCCAAAATATGCTGCAGAGCTGAAGAGGTCACGATCACAGGTAAGAATTACACATTACATATCTGACGCGAGACACTTCAACAGTTCCGCCCAGTGTTGTCATGATTATAATTGTTATTTTTCTTCTTCAGAGGAAGACAACAAAGAGATAGATTCCAGTCAAATTGACAGACATTATCACTTTCAATCTGTTGAATTGGACCTGTTTTTGAATGTCTACTTTGTTTTGCCTCCAGCTAGAGCTGTGACGTAATCGTGATGTCAGCCCTAAAAGGGTCTATGGATTTATGCATAGTGGTCACGAGGTAGCACTTAACCGTATGTTGCTTAAATGGCTCTTCAGTTCGTCCAGACAAAGGAGTTCTCTTTTCCCTTGATTGGATTAGCTACTATCATGTTGAGAGGAAACTAATCCAGACAATGAGGGTGTTGTCAGTTTTACGATCTCGTGATGGCTGTGTGGGGGAGTCTTTAGATCCTGTTTTAGGAATGTGTTTATTCTGCAGCTTTTTGGTGGATCTGTTGCACAGCGACCTTACACAGTGAAGAACATAATTAAAAATATAACTCAGTCTCTCTTAAAAAAGTGTTACAGTCTATTCCTCAGCTTCCTGAACCAGAACAGTTTGTAAAAACCTCTGCTTTCCTTCATGAAATCAAGTGATACATTTGCATTACAGATGGAGCCTATGAAGCACTTTGAATTGTAGAAGTCCATGTCTAATACATACAGAAGATGAGTGTACCAATTATATTGCCCATTGCCAGGCTGTATCTGATATTTCTATTCACAGTTCCTCCTCCCCTTGCCTCCTTATATTGTCTAGAGATGGGGAGGTGGTTCTTTGAATAATCTCTGTTCTGACTGTTTGTATAGTCATTTAATTTGAGTTTATTTTATTGGTTGAGACGCATCATGTGACTTAGGTTAGAGGTCATGGCAGCCATCTTGGATTTCACTTCACAACGGCAGGGATGCAGCAGTAGATTTCTCCCTGATAAAAGCTATATACTTGTTATTTCATGCCAGAGGCCATCATCTGTAAGTTTAATTGTTTATTGAATTTCATCTGTTAAAAATAAGAAGATTGTTGTTCTCGCTCACATATTAACGCTAGATTGTATTTCCTTTCTTAAAAATTACTTTTACTCATACTTTATACTTAATGTATGTTTTGTGTTTGCATTATAGTTTCACAAAAAACGATGTTGTGCAACTGAAGATTTCAAGTAAAACACTGGAAAAGAACTCCTTCAGTTTCGACTTTTTCTTCAGCCCTCATCCTGTTTAACTATCTGTCGAGGTGCAACTTACTTGCAGCAGGGACAGAATAACCTCAAATAGAATAGACAACATACCCCTTCAAAAAGGGTCCATATTTAACAACTAATCTATCCAGCCCCCTTTAGGTTGGTTCAAGGAAGGACAGAAGTGTTTTTAATGAAACTACGGACCTGTAAGCACCTAAAATTTAGATGGGATTAGTTAAGAGGTGATTAGTTAGTGAAAAATAAGAGGGATCTCAAAATCTGTTCTTAGCTGTTGGAATGAAATAAATATGCCATCTTTAAAAAGTCCTTAACACAACTAATTCAGTTTCTAGACCACAATTGAAATGCTGAATCTATAACAGAAGAATGAAGAATTCAACAGAATAGGGGCAGAAGGCAACGCTTGTTTACGGTGACCATATTCTGAGTGATCCACAGACAACTGGGTTATTCGTAGAATAGTGTTTGCTCACTGGGATTGGAGCACAGAGCAGTGAACGTAGAGATACTGGATTACACATGTTCTGTTCCATCAGTAACCAAATTGGAGCTTCATCACTCGATAAATCAGAAAGCCAAATTATCAGTTTGTGTAGGTTGGCTGCCCAGTAGTAATATAAAAAAATTGGCATTGCCAATCCACCCTCTTCCTTCTTTCTTTCCAGATATTATTTTCTTATGCAAGGATTTTTTTTATCCCAAAGAAACATGGAAATACAATTATTCAGCTATTTGAAAAATGATGTCACGGTCTGAAATAAGAACAAGAACCTTGGTAATATTGTCATTTTAATGAAGTTGATCTTCCTAGCCAAAGATAAAGGAAGGATTGACCACTGCACCATGTCTTGCTTGGCTTATATCTGCGTGTTACACTCACACCTAATAGAGAAATTTATCAAAGCTTACTGAGAATGGAAAGGATTTGAAAGACATTTGTTGTGCTCTTTGATTAATAGGGAAAGGAAGACTCTTTGCTAAATTAATTTTGTATCCCGAAACATTTCCAAAATCTGAAATAATTGTAAGGGCTTTCGGTATAGAGGAATCAGGATTAAATTGGAAGAGGAGGAGATCGTCCGCATAAAGCAGAAGCTTATGCTCGTGTCCCTCCCTTAGTATTCCGGGTAAGCCATCTGTATTCCTTAACAAGATTGCGAGAGGTTCGATGGCAATATCGAAAAGCAGGGGGGACAGAGGGCAACAGAGGTGCTAGCTTGGCAGAAAACCTCTTGTAAAACACGGCCGGATAGCCATCGGGATCTGGTGCTTTTCCAGATTTTAATTTCTTAAGTACTTTTAAAACCATGTACTTTCGTACTTTTTCTTAAGTAAAAATCTGTCTTTACAAATTTTACTTGTAGTGGAGTAGTATTTGACCAGTAGTATCTGTACTTTCACTCAAGTAATGAAGTTGTGTACTGTGTCCACCTCTGCCAACGCTGGTATATATACTATATTAGGATCGATCCGCCCACCGCTAGAAGAAAGAGGTGCTAGCTTGGCAGAAAACCTCTTGTAAAACACGGCCGGATAGCCATCGGGATCTGGTGCTTTTCCAGATTTTAATTTCTTAAGTACTTTTAAAACCATGTACTTTCGTACTTTTTCTTAAGTAAAAATCTGTCTTTACAAATTTTACTTGTAGTGGAGTAGTATTTGACCAGTAGTATCTGTACTTTCACTCAAGTAATGAAGTTGTGTACTGTGTCCACCTCTGCCAACGCTGGTATATATACTATATTAGGATCGATCCGCCCACCGCTAGAAGAAGAAGAGCTGCTAATGTAGACAACCCCCCCCCCCCCCCCCCCAAAAAAAAAAAAAAAAATAAAAAAAAATAATAAATAATCCTTCATGGCATTTAGATATTAAAACTGAAATTACAAAATTACTTTTTCCTGATTCAAATACAATTAGCAGACAATAAAAGAAATATTACAAGTAAAGATAATGTATTAATAAAAAGGGGAACATTTAATCAATAATTACTCAGAGCAAATAAAAAAATTAGCTAAGTAAAAGTGAAAACTAATGAGATGGACCTCTCTCTCCTAATGACTTACAAGTAAGAATATAGGTATCAGTAAGGGTTTAATGGTATTCCTATTCTTACAATCCTGCTTATTAAACATATTGAACATAATATGAAACCCATAAGTAAGTAAAATTATATTATTTATATCATGAAGCAAAATGATAAACAAGAATAAAACTTTCTGACATTGCTCTTTGGGGAGGAACTCCATCTTTGAGTTGATCTGAATCTCACAGTTAAATCTTCTGGTTTTGAAGATGAAGATTAAGTTTATTCACTGTGAAAACTTTAGATAATGTTTCTTTGTCATGTCACTTGTAATGTCTGGTTAAGACAGATTTATCCAGATTATATTTTATTGCTTGATGCATTATTGTGTCACATTTGGTGAGGACGCAGCATCAGATCTGAAAGTGCTGGATCTGAAGATGATCTCCTTACTGTGAATGTTTTTTGTATGAAGCTCAAGATTACGTTTACATGTGAAACTCTTTCCACACTGAGTGCAGATGAAAGAATTTGTGGCTCTTCTTTTATTTAAATCTTTCTGTTTTGGTTTTTCTCCACTTTTGACATGATTTTTTCCCTCAAATTCACTCAATTCTTCTTTCTCCTCATCTTCAATCAACTCTGAAACAAAAGTAAAAACAGTAATTTGTCATTAACTCGTAAAAAGAAAACTGAAAAGTGAAAGGACATGAAAATGAACAGCAGAAAGTAGACAATTGCATTACAAAATGTGTATAATTTTACTGTAATTTTATAAATTATGTTTCCCTGGAACTTTCCATTGATCTACAAATTATTATTTTAAAAATATAATAGGCACAAATCTGATGTTTTATAGGGAGAACTATTTCATGTTTGTTCAACAACATGAAGGATCTGAGGACCCTCAAATACAAACTGTGTGTTGCATCCAGAGAGCGACCATACATTTGTGTTGTTTTAATTTTCTTGTTTTTATTAATTCATAATAATGTATTTGTTTACTCGTTTATAATCATTAGCCATTTATGTAATTTATTGTTAGATTTTTTAATCAAACAATACACTATCATTTACCATTTAAATAATTTTATTATTTTATAATTTATTCATTCATTTTTTTAATATTTTTCTTATTATTTTCCTTGCTTATGTATTTTCATTGTTTAATATGATGATTGCAAGGGTTCATTAACTGTTTTGTCTGTATGTATAAGAGATAAGAGGGAATGTTAATGGAAACTCAAGGTTTATTGGATGTTGTTGTGTTTGGTAAAACACTACTTGTTGGATTTGTGTCCGTCAGATGAAGTCTGAGCACTGAAACATACGCAACTATGATTTTTCAGTAAACTTTGCTCCTTTTTATCATCACTTCATCTCCTTCTGATCTTCTCTGGCTTTGCTCAGTCATCTTCTTGGTTGATAGTGTTAATATAGTTTAGACTTAATGTTAATGGGTTTTGGGTATCGACAACCCTGCTGACTATTTGTTCAGACTCCAGAGAAAACAGATATTTTCTGACAGGATCTGTTGTCCGGGACTGGATCTTAACTATCTGCCGTGGAGACTCAATCTAACATAAATTTTGTTGAAAAAAAAGTACTTCGTTCATAGGAAGTGTCCCTAATTATTTGATGCTTCAGCAAAATTATTCAACAGCTCTAAAGGTTTTTCTTGTTACGGCAAGCCAGAATATAAAACTGCCTGAAGCTTTATAATCGTCAGCATTATGAATGAAGGATAGAAACCAACCTGTTTGTTCTTCAGTATCTTCAGTGTGTTTGATTTTGCAGGGCTCTGGATCTCTCATCTTCTCTCTGGCCTCTTTAATAAACTCAGTCTTTGCAAATTTCAGCTCTTCCTGATGATTTGATGCTCATCTTCACTTGTGAACTGATGGAGATATTCCAGCATTTTACTGTGGGAGGAGCTTCACAGATGATATGATTGCAGTGGGAGGAGCTTCACAGATGATGTGTTTGCAGTGGGCTGAGCTGATCTGTTACTGGGTCCAGATGTCAAATTTTAGTGTCTGCATCAAATTAAAGTTACAAAAGTTATTTTATATACATAGAAAATCAATTAAATGTAAGTGTCTATATGTTTCAAAAAATTTTTGTGAAAACAAAATGTCAAAATATAGGTGAAATAATGTTTTATCATCATTCAGCGTAACAGATATGTTTATGTAAAAATGAAACAATATAGTTATTTTGACCTGTACTTATTAAAATTTGTAAAAGAAAAGTGACTATATTCTATCACATTTTAAATGATTAAAAACATATTGCTAACAATTGGGTAAAACCTAGTAATGTGAAGGATAGTGGCAAAATATAAAGATTTAAAATATAATTTAATTAATTTTTTGGGGCTACACTATATATGATCCTTAAAAATATGATTTTAATATGTCATCAAATGATTTTTGTTCTAAATATGCCTGATATTTATTTTCTATTTATTTATTGCTATATAAACACCTTTTTGTCTTTGACTCATATACTAATTGTCACATTTAAGCATCCATATCTATCTATCGTAAACAACTGCACACTTTTAATACTTTTTAATGCCGTATATTATGTATGACAGATAGGATCATTTATTATGCCTATATATTATTAATATTTATAAACGATAAATCAATTAATATAACATTAATTGTAATATATGTATTTCTGTCTAATAATACAAATACAATAGTTATTCTCCTACCAAGC
>NW_015505962.1:325053-325412 GCF_001515645.1 Sinocyclocheilus grahami
CAGGATGGGATACATTTTTAGCTTATTTACTGCTTAAATTATGATTCAAATAATTGTGTAATTATTTGTTCCATTTTTATTTAAATTCACACTTTTAATACTTTTTAATGCCGTATATTATGTATGACAGATAGGATCATTTATTATGCCTATATATTATTAATATTTATAAACGATAAATCAATTAATATAACATTAATTGTAATATATCTATTTATCTGTCTAATAATACAAATATAGTTACTCATCTACCAAGCTCTGAAAAGCTAAGGAAATTAAATGCTTCTCTGCAAACTGTGCAGTTCGCCTGTACATTTATATCTGAGTTTATGCTTTCAACTGTTTTCTTTATACTTAAA
>NW_015505962.1:325782-326865 GCF_001515645.1 Sinocyclocheilus grahami
AAGATACTGAAGAACTAACAGGTTGGTGTTTATTCTTCATTAATGAGGCTGAATGTTATAAAGCTTCAAACAGTATTAGATTTGTTGTAGCAGGAAAAATCTATAGAGCTGTTGAATAATCTAGAGGAAGCATCATATAATAAAATACACTTTCTATGATATGGGTGCTTTTTTAAACAAAATTAATGTATGTTAGATAATTTTGTTGTTGATCAAACATATTTACTAGTTCTCCCTGTAGAAACATGTGATTTGTGTCTATAATAATTACAAATAGTTACAATTTCAGAGAGACATAATTTATAAAAATGCATCAAATATATATATGTTTACATCAGGGTTAATTTTTGTCTCCTTTCACGTTTCTCTGTTTTTATGACTAACTGAAAATAAACCATTTTTACTTTTATTTCAGAGTTAAATGAAGAAAATGAGGAGAATGAAGAATTGAGTGAAGGTAAGGAGATAAATCATGTCAAAAGTAGAGAAAAACCTTTGAGTTGCACTGAAACCAAACAGGATTTAAAGAAAAGAAGAGCCAAGAAATCTTTCACCTGCTCTCAGTGTGGAAAGAGTTTGACAAACAAACATTATCTTTATCTTCACATGAGAGTTCATACTGGAGAGAAACCATACACTTGTAATCAGTGCGGGAAGAGCTTCACACAATTATCAACTCTTAAATTACACATGAACATCCACACGGGAGAGAAACCATACAGTTGTGATCAGTGCAGCAAAACATTTTTGAGAGCTTCAAACCTGAAGAAACACCTGAGAGTTCATAAAACGGAGAAGCCACATTCATGTTATTTGTGTGGAAAGAGTTTGTCATGTTTACAATATTTGAAAGTACATCAGAAATACATGCTGCTGTGAGAGAGTACATGTGCTTTGAGTGTGAAAAGACTTTTACTACAGCAAACCGTTTAAAACTGCACGAGAGGATTCACACTGGAGAGAAATCTTACAAGTGTTCACACTGTGGCAAGAGATTCAATCATTCATCACATCTGAAAACACATGAGAGGATCCACACTGGAGAGAAACTGTATCACTGCACTGCATGTGGGAAGTGTTTCA
>NW_015505962.1:327135-353942 GCF_001515645.1 Sinocyclocheilus grahami
ATTGATTGTGCAGTGTAGACCGCTTCAGTAATTATAACGAGAGGTTTTGTGAAAATGTAGAACTCAGTTTTAGACTGAAGTCATGAAGCGCTGTGTTTCTTTAAGTTATTTATTTCCAGTTTGAATAACCGTTGTGTTTCTCATGCTGCTGAAATAACAATATTGTGAATATTGTCTTCATTGTTTAATCTGTAAAATGGAATTCATAAACAGTTCATGCTTTTCCCCTTGAAACAACACAGGTACAATTCAATCATTCATATGCTATAAAATGGATGGAAATGTTTTTAATGATAAAAAGAGCTTGTTTTATTAAAATCAAGACTTAATAATATCTCATATCAATGCAAGGTTTGTTTTTCAAGGACACAAGATTGGCCAATGACGGAGTTGACATTTAACATGAAGTCATCATATTTGTGTGGTTTAGGGGTATCATATGATGTTTAAATGTGAATATTAAGATACTGGTGAATGTAAATGGATAGCGGTAACAACTAATTGATTTATTTGTTCACATAACTGTTTTAAAAGTTACCGTGTTACTATAGCAGATGCACAGCAGACATATACTGTTCTGAGATGAGAGAAAATAGATAATTTGTGTTCCAATGATATACCAAAATACTTAAATGTGAATCTTGAATAAAAGCTTTATAAACAATAACATACTGTTTGTTGTATTTGTTTTAATACAGTAATTGATTGATTCAATGTATTTGATTGTTAAAATGACTACAAATTCAGGTTTTCGTCAGCACCATCAGATTTGTCATCTCTGTCAGGTCTGTCACCTCCCTCAGATGAATATTTTGATCATATTTATGATATTTTATATTTGTTGAGGAATTGTTGGTCACATGTGAAAGTGTAATCTGTCTGCTAACATGAGAATGTGTTTTGAAATGTTAAAAACACCTTGATCTCAAGCATCAGTCGTCAGCACCTTTATTCATACTTGTTTGGTATTTCTTATTAATTATCAGATGGTAAATGCAGTGTAGGTTTTGGTGAGAGCGCGGCTGCAGCTCCACATTATCTGAACGAACTAACGAGAATATTCAGTACGACAATGAACATCATGACATAATCTGTAATAAACCTTGTGAAACAGCAACACCAGTAGGGCTGCACGATTAATCTAATGCGATTGTCATGCGCATTTTGTTAGTAAAGGGTAATCAGCAGTAAATCATCACAACGTGCTTTCAGATGGAGCAGAATTTACTACACATAGCCGTAGTTCACTGACAAGTTACGATTTTATTGCGCGATTCTGAAATCGAAGAAATCTTTCGCGATAATGACAACTGTTTATGGAAAGCCGTTGTAACATTTAATCTGTAAACCGTACTAGTATCTATTTTCATGGTACTAGTACCTATTTTTTTAGATAGTATCTTTTCCATTAAGTACTAGTACTTATTCATTAGGTACTAGTGCTTATTCTTTATCTACTAGTGCTTATTCTTTAGCTTTTACAGTGGGTGGAAGAAATCCAACCAACAACAGTGGTAATCTGTGCAGATTCATATTCTGCACTCACAAGTATACTGAGTGGAAAATCTGAATCTAGAGAAGATATTTTATTAAAAGTACTACAAAGTTTGTACCGAATACGGCAACTGAGAATTCTAGCAGAATTTGTATGGGTGCCTGCTCATGTTGGAGTGGAAGGGAATGAGGAGGTAGACAAGATAGTGAAACAGGCTCTTAAGCACACAAATATTGACATACATATACCCTTGAGTAAATCTGAAATTAAAGGTTTAATTAAAGTAGCTGTCACAAAGATGTGGCAAGAGAGATGGGATAAAGGTAACAAAGGGCAACATTTGTATAATATAAATAATCAAGTAGGACATGTAAGAACTGCTTATGGTAATAGAAGGGATGATACAGTTATATCGCGATTGAGAATTGGAAACTCTACTCTTAATAAATCACTCCAGATGATAGGAAGACATGACTCTGGTCAATGTAATCATTGTGGACTTCCAGAAACTGTAGAGCATGTGCTGATTAACTGTAGGGCATTTGAAAGGGAAAGAATACAGTTAAAAGAGGAATTAAAATCTGACGGCATTAAATCTATGACATTACAGAATGTGTTAAACCGTTCTCATAAATGTTATAAAGCTCTTATTAATTTTCTGAAAAATAACACAATTATATAATAAAATATAGGTGGAAGTTTTTTTTTTTTTGAGAATTAGCATTTCCCTTGATATCAGCGCCTCACACTCCATCCCAGTAGGTGGCGGAATATGCACCAAAAGCTGGTTTGCCAACCGCCATTAAACATCAAAAGAAGAAGAAGAAGATCCCGCCTCGCGGCGATGACGTCATCACTAGCGCGCGGTCACTCCGTCCGCTTCGAGTCTTAAAAGAAAATAAATAAAAAAAGCGTCGAGTGTTCTGAGGAGAGGTGAGCAGATCACAGTGTTTCACTTATTTAATTGTTAAATACAGTTTGTTTATGCAACATATACGAGGTCGTTTCTGCCTTGTTATCATCGAGTACAGCCCTGTTTGTGTGTTTGCCAACTTAAACAACATGTGAGGAAAACTAAGGCCTGAGTGATTGTGTGTTTGTGTGAATGATTGTCTCGATGTTTGGAGTGATACTGTTGCTGTTACTGAATGTCTCAAATTTGTTATAGTTGCTTTACAATTGAGAACAGGTCCTGCTAAATACATCATAATATTAGTCTGTATGAGCCACGTGGGATATTTTAAATCTACAGAAATATGAAGAGCTATAGCTATACACTGTGAACACATTTTTGCTTTGTGGTACTCTTTCAGTTTAAAGAAGATTTTATGATCGCTATCAATTACTTCACATATAAAACTATAACATGTTAATAACTTACTTTAATTGCTCTATTTATAGTTGTTAGAAAACCAAACTATATTTAGATACAGTGTAGTTATTTACCTGTAATTGTTAATAAAGATGGGTGTCATCAAATGTCTGTGTTTGTGCTTTAATATTTCATTCTTACTGATGTTTATATTTGGAAGAATTTACATTGTATTCTGTTCTGTATTTTTAGACCAGGTAGCTTATATGTAAATACTGGGGCAGAATAAAAAAAAATTAAATATGGATAATGTTAACAACAGAAAACAGAAATGCATAGATTGTGTGAATTAACAGATATGGGAATGCAGTGTTACTGAATGAGCATTTTAAACGGATGTGCTTTTTGTGTTGACGCTGTTACTTTTAATTTAGTAATATAATGAAATGCAAAGAGCCAACACTTTATATTTGTAAGGCTTAAAATATATCTGCTTCACTCACATAATTGTCTAAATCTGTAAATTATTATTTTTTTAATTACTGAGCAAACCTGCTTTTTCTACACAGAAATTCATGTCCAGTGAAGCTCCTCCCACAACAATCACACCTTCATTAATTAACCAATAAATGCTGGAATATCTCCATCAGTTCACAAGTGAAGACGAGCATCTAATCATCAGGAAGAGCTGAAATCGGCAAAGACTGAGTTTATTAAAGAGGACAGAGAGAAGATGAGAGATCCAGAGCCCTGCAGAATGAAACACACTGAAGATACTGAAGAACTAACAGGTTGGTGGCAATTGTCTGCATCACACTGTTACATCAGGGTTCACATTTCCACATTTCTTTGCTTTTCACGAGTTACTGGAAATAAGCCATTTTTACTTTTATTTCAGAGTTGAATGAAGAACTGAGTGAAGTTAAGGAGAAAAGTCATATTAAAACTGGAGAAAAACATTTGAGTTGCTCTCAAACCAAACAGAAAGATTTAAAGGAAAGAAGAGCCAAGAAACCTTTAACCTGCACTCAGTGTGGAAAGAGTTTGGCAAACAAACGTAATCTTGAGCTTCACATGAGAGTTCATACTGGAGAGAAACCGTACACATGTGATGAGTGCGGGAAGAGCTTCACAATAAAATCACACCTCAAAGATCACATGAACATCCACACTAGAGAGAAACTGTACACATGTGATCAGTGCGGCAAAGCATTTTTGTGGGCTTCATACCTGAAGACACACCTGAGAGTTCATACAAAGGAGAAGCCACATTCATGTCATTTGTGTGGAAAGAGTTTTTCACGTCTACAACATTTGAAAGTACATCAGAAAATACATACCGCTGTGAGAGAGTACATGTGCTTTGAGTGTGAAAAGACTTTTACTACAGCAAGCAATTTGAAACTGCATGAGATGATTCACACTGGAGAAAAACCTTACAAGTGTTCACACTGTGACAAGAGATTCAGTCGGTCATCAAGTCGGAAAACACACGAGAGGATCCACACTGGAGAGAAACCGCATCACTGCACTGAATGTGGGAAGTGTTTCAATAATTCATCTGCTTTACACAGTCATACAAAAAACATTCACAGTAAGTAGATCATCTTCAGATCCAGCACTTTCAGATCTGATGCTGTGTCCTCATCAGTTGTGACACAGTAATGCATCAAGCAATAAAATGTAATCTGGATAAATCTGTCCTAACCAGTCATTACAAGCGGCAAGAATCATTCATCACAGTGAATAAAGTTCATCTTCATCTTCAAAACCAGCAGATTCAACTGTGAGATTCAGATCAACTCAAAGATGGAGTCGGGGCTTAAAGTTCTCCAGCACTGTGCTGGATCTCCGGTGTGCGGAGATCCGTGAGTTCACTTACCAATGTATGAGAGGAACACAGCTTTCTCATCCAAACTAACATTACTAGCCAATCAGAAGTTTTTGCTCTTATAAACACGAGACATGCATAATAGTATCTGATTGCAGAGTCGCGGCTGATGAATGGAAAAGAAGCCTGGGTCTCGAGCTGGGTCTCAAAGATTTCCATCTAGCATCATATTTACATAGAAAAGCTATTTAAAAAAGCAGCGGAGCTTTGTAAACAGCTCAGAGTAATCAAGCCATCTGCATAAGAATGATATGATTGCCAGAACAAATTTACTGGGATTTTTGAAAAGGTCCTGTTCACACATGATCTCTTAACGGTAATTTACCAGTAAAGACTGTATGTGTGAAAGGGGCTAAACTCTTCCTCTTCCTCTGCATATGCTGTGAGTTTGGGTTGCTTAATGGTCATCTGGGAAAACTCACTTGATTTGTAACATAAATCATTTAAACCTATGCCAACACAGGAGAATACATCAACATATGTCTAAATATGCAATTTATTGTACATCACGATTTCAAAATAAAAGTTTCTGACTTTTCATGTGGCTAAATATTAACATTAAATGGATTTAAACATTGTTGAATCACATGAAACATCACCAGGCCGTTGGCACCCTCTGCAGGTTTTTGTTATAATATAGGCATATGTATTCAACAATGTTGTTCAAACCATGTACTTGGTTTTGATACTTTATTTGAGGCCAATTGTTATTGCCTCATCGTTACTTTATATATAAATATAGTCATATTAAAGCCTGTTTTCCACTTAGTTCTATTTGTATTACTAAAAAATATCAGATCACTTGTCAAAATAATCATTAGTTAAGCACTAGATTAGTTAAAACATTTCAAAATACAACTGCATTGTTTTATTTTTTGTGATTAAAAGACAAATATTTTGTCATTTGAAAATTTCTTAAAGTATTACTATTAAAACATTGTCTCATTCTAGTGAACCAAGTTTCTGCATTTTGTCTCACCTTGTGAGCTAAGTGTATTGTCACACACCTAGTGTCTAAGAGCGTGATAAGACTCATCATTTTCCAAGTGTATGATATAGCTTTCATTCTTCAGGTCAATCATATTCATGAAAAAAATCAGTTTGAATAAGGAAAGCGATAACTATAGTATCCTTTCAAATGTTACATTTGCCACATTCATTGCGTTCTTTGCATGTGCTGCACTTTATTTGTACCATTTTGTTTTATTAGTTTATTTATTAGAATATGAAAGATAATAACATTGATTAGTGAGATCTGATTTTAGTCCTTGAAAACCAAATAAAAGTAGTGCAAGTCCTTGAAAGTCTTGGAATTTTATTTTGCAGTATCTGTACGAACCCTGTATAAGTTACCAGTTCTTGGACCATTTTAATGTTTCTGTTGTTGTTAATTGAACTGAACTGTAGTTTTCTGTAGTAAATTGTCTTTGTAAATTTCCTATTTTATATTCATTTCCTAGTATTTAATTTGCCATTATTTCTTTTGAACAAAACAATTTCAGAAATGTCATGTTTTAGATTGTAGGTCATCTTGTACCCTGTTAAGGACAAAGCTAACCAGCAAAACTTGATATCAAAAGCATCCTAAATGTTACATGTGTTTGCACCATATTGTAGTGAGTAAACTTTCTTGGTATTGCGGTTTCAAATATCCCTCCATAATCTGTGGTCTGAGCCTGTCAATTGCTAATGGCAATGGCAGATACGTTACTAGTTTATATTTTTGTTTGCCAAATAACCCTGTGTGTGTGAATACCCTGCACTGTTATCCCTGAAATTGTTTGAATTCAAAATACTTAGATACAATAAACATAAACTCCAACATTTTTGCACAATTACTCAATTTGATTAGTTTGTTGTACGATTTGCAAGATTTTTTTCATTTTATTGAATTGTTTAAACTGAATGTACTTAACAGTTTATTCTAGTCTGTTGTCAGTGAAACGCAATACAAGGAAGATTTTGATTGGCTCTTTGAACTGACGTCAGGCATGGATGCAGCGCGGATTTTTACGTCTGCTGGTGACTGTGAGTAGGACTTTACATTTTTGTCTCAAACAGCAAATACATTAATAGTCGTTAATAAATGAGAGGTATAACAGTTAGCTAGTAACTCTAAATGTAAGTTTAGGCTGTGTTAGTGTTACATGTAAATTTACACCACAGTGTTGTACCAATCGATCGCAACCGCCACAATTACATATAACGTTAGTTCTATGTTACGACATGCTCTATCGTCACATCTAAAATCTAATGCGTATCACATTTTTGATCAACAATCATTTACAAATCATTAAACAAAGTGTCATCTGTTGTGTAAAACTATATATCTTGTTCGATGGTGTTGGTGAATCTTGGTGGTTTTTCTTATCAGAAATGTTCAACATGTGACTTTAACACAAATACAGCGAAACTTTATCACTGACCGATTAGTTTTTTTTTTCATTTCTTTGTGAGTGAAGTATTAAACAAACTAGCTTAAATTGAAACTCGACCCTTTACACGTAAGAAATACTAATTCAAGTTAGTTAGCTGTCTTAGTTATCAAATAAATGCAACCTCGTGCTCATCAGCGTGGTGTTAGCTAAGCTACATTTCAGTTAATATGATTCTGTTGTACGATGACATGCTAGATAAAAAAAAAAGAGATATTACTTTAATTTTGTGAGTGAAGTATTAAACAAACTAGCTTAAATTGAAACTCGACCCTGTTTTTACACGCGAGAAATACTAATCCAAGTTAGTTAGCTGTCTTAGTTATCAAATAAATGCAACCTCGTGCTCATCAGCGTGGTGTTAGCTAAGCTACATTTCAGTTAATATGATTCTGTTGTACGATGACATCTAGATAAAAAAAAAGCTAGATAGTACTTTAATTCTTTTGGCTAGCTGTTTATAGAAGATTTGTAGATCACTGATCAAAATATGTAAATTTGCCTTGTCAGCTAGTAAAAAAAACAGTCTAATGTGGATTTTTGTAACTCGGCAGATTCCAGGAAGTTCAAAGCAAGACTAATCAAGATGATCTGGAAATGTAAGTATTGCATATTTGCTTGTGACAAAAGGGGATACTTGTTAAAACATTACAGAATTAAACATGGGAGCTATGTAAGAAGCCAACCATTTCCATGCCTATATCAGGAATGTTTATGTACTTTTAAGTCTTTCAGTAGCCTTAAAACACACTTATCTCGTTTTCATACATCAACTGAAAAACAACAACATGAGGGGAAAATTGAAGCCAAGTTTCGCTGTCAGCTTTGTGATTTTCTTGAACCCTGTGAGATTACTGAATATTTTGCTCACCTTCGGCGTAGACATCTCAAAGACCACCAAAACGTCCAATGTCCATTTCAAGGATGTAGCTTTGAAAGCAGTGTATGTTCCACATTCAGTGCACACAGAAGTAAGCATCATCAAGATCAAAATGAGAGAATGTTTAAACCAGAGTTAATAGTAAGAATAGAGAGTAATGAAAATGACAGTGTAATTGACACTCAGGAGTGTGCTGTGCAGGAGATGCACCCAGATGAATTGGGCCAAGATCATTTTAGTGCAGAAGAAAGTGAAACACAATCTCAAGATTTAGGACAACAATTGGAACATAATTTAGCTGCTCTTTTTTTAAAAATGCAAACCATCCTTCACATACCAGAGAACTCTGTTCAGGAAGTAATTCAACATCTTTACCAAATAGTTCAGTTGTCCCAGCCGCTTTTGCAAAAGAATGTGAAGGCTGTTCTTCAGAAACACTTTGGACATGTAGATGAGTCAGTTGTGAAGGAGGTGGTTAAGACTGTGGCAGAGAGTGACATATTGTCCAAATCTTGTAGAAAAAATGGATGTCTTGCAACCAGTAAAAGAAGAGCATCGTATGTAATGCGCAACTTTCCTCTGGTAATGCCTATAGAGTTTGTAGTTGAGAAAGGGAGAAAAACAGTAGTATACGTTCCCCTCTTACAGATGCTACAGAAACTATTGAACAAGAAAGACATTTTGGATAAGGCTATGTCAAAACAAGAACATAAACCACATGAATATAGGACATGTTGCGATGGCTCAGGGTTTAGAGAGAATGCCCTTCTTAGTTGCGAAGACTTCACAATCGCTCTGGGTCTGTACATTGATGATTTTGAAGTGGCTAACCCTTTAGGAACATCTAAAAGAAAACATAAGATGTGTGCACTTTACTGGGTTATTGCAAACTTCCATGGAAAATACAGATCCACACTAAACTCAATTCAGCTTGCTCTCTTGTGCAACACTGAAACAGTTAAAAAGTGTGGTTATGAAAGAGTTCTGTATCCACTTCTTAGTGATTTAGCCACTCTTGAACAACATGGGGTTTACATTGAGCATCTTGGTAGAAGTGTTAAAGGAACAGTGCTCTATGTGTCAGCAGATAACCTTGGTGCCCACTCTCTTGCATGAATTCACACCCACTACCACATATGGAAGAGCTGTTTGCGGAGTTGAAGGGTGCTGCAGTATTTTCGCAGATTGACTTACAGAGTGCTTATCATCAACCTGACTGCTTTTCTATGTCACGAGGGACTGTACCAATTAAAGCGGGTCCCTTATGGTCTCGCTTCGGCACCCGCTGCATGTCAAAAAATGATGCACACACTCTTAGGAGATCTGCCAGGTTGCCAATGCTATCTTGAGGATATAAATATGTTATGGCGAAACCAAGGAGAAACATGACAAATGTCTGAAGGCTGTCTTACAGCGCCTCGAGAATGCAAACCTGAAATTGAACCTCAACAAAAGTACATTCGCCCAGCAGAGTGTGTCATACTTGGGCCACACTATTTCAGCTGAAGGCTTGCGCCCTAGTATGGATCGCATGGCTGCTATCACAAGCGCACTTGTCAACTCTACTAGCTACAAAAGGCATGAATTGCGCTGGCTTACGTACTGCAAGATGGTCAGCTAGACTGCTTTATCATCAATATGATGTGGTGCATAGGGCTGGACACAAAAACTTTGCAGCCGACTGCTTGTCTAGAATGCCTGTAGAATCACAAGATCATGAGCAAAACACTGAACCTGCATTGCTTGCTGAAATAGACACTGTGCAAGGCCCCATACCTGTCTCACTTTTGGAAGAACAAAGTGATTGCTGCCCTGAACTTGCTCACCTAAAAACCCAAATGCAAAGTGGATGGCCAAAGAAACAAACAGACGTTCCTGTGGAGCTGCATCCTTACTACCACTTACAACATGAACTTTCTGCTGAGGCTCCACTCCTCCTACGTGGTTCTCGTGTACTGGTACCAGTATCACTTTGCACTACACTCGTGCATCTTGCGCATGAAGGACACCAGGGTATCATGCGAACGAAACAACGGCTACGCGAGCTGTATTGGTGGCCGCACATGGATGCGATGGTCAGTGGCCTCATAAAAACATACTGCTTGTCAAATGAATGACAAGTCAGCACGCACACATGCAGCTCCGATGCAGCCAGTGGAATTGTCGCAAGGGCCTTTTCAAAAAGTAGCTGTTGACGTGGTAGGATCATTCGACACAGATACACATGACTGTCGTTATGCCATTACACTACTGGACTACTACAGTAAATGGCCTGAGATGGCTTTCACGCCATCTGTCACCACAGCTACATTAGTGACATTTCTAACTTCAGTGTTCGCTCGAGAAGGTAACCCTGCATACATCGCAAGGGCCTTTTCAAAAAGTAGCTGTTGACGTGGTAGGATCATTCGACACAGATACACATGACTGTCGTTATGCCATTACACTACTGGACTACTACAGTAAATGGCCTGAGATGGCTTTCACGCCATCTGTCACCACAGCTACATTAGTGACATTTCTAACTTCAGTGTTCGCTCGAGAAGGTAACCCTGCATACATAGTTACTGACAATGGCAGTCAGTTCTGCTCCTCAACATTCCAGGATTTCTTGAAGGACAATGGTGTAGCGTCTGGACCAATCAAACACACAATTTTTCATTTGATTTAACAAATCAGTTATTCATTAGATCAACAAATCGTCACAGTCCCCTCACCCAATAAACTGGGTGCCAGGATGTCTGCAACGACACCAGGCCCCCCTGGTCCCCATGGCAACTAATGCTGATATCACTGGTTTTATGACCCACAGGAATGCGAGTAGGGAAAATCACTACCTTTTTATAGTAAGAGACACAATGCACAGTAGAAATTGACTTTTCTCTAATTAACCCATAGGAAAACCTTTCTTTGAATGAACACATATACTTGAGGTCATCGTGTATGTTGTCTTTGAGATTTTATACTGTTTTATGCAGGCTTATGATGGAAACACTCATTCCTGTCATCTTACCTATATGTAACCCTACCATGTTTAGTATCTATGAATTCGTCCTCTGATGATCTAAACGAGAGTGTATATTATATGTTGGTACATAGGCAATATATTAGTGTCCTGAGAATCTTTAGTAATTTCGATTCAAGTTCCATTTGCAAATTACCATGCTTCCACACAAAGAGTCATAAAACTCCCCAGTATTTCCAAACTCCCACTTGGGATTTCCGTCTTTCTCATTGGACAAGCCCTCTTGAGGGGCGTGAATCTTCGCAGCCTTTAAAGGCCTCACATTCAGTGACCCGCCCAGAGTCGGTGATTTGGTTGAATTCTGAGAAGATTAATATGTGAGCTACAACGCTCCAGGACATCCTAAGCTCGTGCCAGGCTTCGGCCTTGACTTTTCCATTCACCAAGATTCTCTGACTCAAACTGGTTCTTTTTCATCAACCAACTTCAGCGAAGATCAACTTGAACCTTCAGATTGCATCAAGCCTCTTTCAGACAGACGAAACGTGCAAGTATCAGACTTAGTCTTACTAATTGATACCTTAGGCATCATTTGTACCTTTTTACAAAGGTGTGTTTAAACTAAGAATCTGATGTTCCCTTCAGGCTGTAAATCTGCTGAATATGCAAATGGTTCCATAACTTCATTCCTTATTTCTCTCCTTTTTACTGCCTAAACTTTAACTCCTTTTCCTATACCAACTGTATGCGTGTGTGTGTATGTGTATGTTAGACTAGTTTAAGTGTTTATGTAGTTAATAAAGTCTTACTTGTATCACACTTGACATTGTTCATTGTTTGCTCATAACTGGAGTCACTTAATCATGCAGATTTATGCTACAAGCTCTGTGTAGAATTGTACAGTAAGAAAGTTATTTCCCTTAACCAGGAAATTAACGTTCTTAGAATTGACAGACAGTTGACCCTGAGAGGTCAAGTAAATATCTACAGCGGATGTAAATATTTCTAATTAATTATAACTAGTTATGATTAATTATTCATATTTCCCCATGAGCGGATTCGCTACAAGCTTGTGGGATGCATGACATTATATTATCAAATGCAAGTGAACTTTTGAAACATTTAAATTAGCATTATTTTTGGCATAATAAATAATGCTGTATTTAATAATGCTGTAATATAATTAAATAAAATATGAAATCATGCTAATTTAAATGTTTCAAAAGTTTACTTGCATTTGATAAGAAGCTGCGTGGGCGAAAATTACATGTAAACAATTTTAAGGCTATTTTGGCTATGCTCATTGCTGGTCTGGTTACTGGTATAGGGCTATAGCCAAGCCGTTAAAATTGGACCACAGATTGCCTCGATTTCGCCAGGTGGGCTAAAAGCAGACTACACGTAGCCCGTCCAATTTAGAGCGAAATCGTGGCTACATATAAACCATGTCATGAAATGACACATATCTTTGTAGATATTATTGACACTGCAAACATGATGGGATATCAACCATCTCATGCGCTGTCTGGCCAAAAACTACAGTGAATCAGGTTTGACTATGAGTGGGCTACAGATAGCCGCTCTGACTACGAGCTAAATCATGGCTACGCACAGGCTACGTATTGAACAGGTCAAAGAAATGAAACCAAACACCCTGTAAACACTGTTGACTTTGCTTACATGATGGATTATTATACATCTCGCAAGTTATTTTGCTAAAAAAACGACATTAAACCAAATTCAAGGTTATTTGGGCTAGAAGTGGGTTACACATAGCCGGACTATATCGGGGTCTATACTTAACTGAGACGTTGAAATGACGGCTATTGCTTGCTGGGGCGTCTCAGTTTTTGATTGTATTGAAAATGAAATCGGAGGAATTTAGTATTAATACTACTATAATTTTGCTGTAGTGATCATATTGTCCTGACGATTTTTTTGTACACCGTTCATAATGGATTTATAAACAGGTAAGATTTCAAAACATTAATCTCAATTCAATATTTCATATCCCCGTATTTATATATTATTATAGGTAAACAAAAAAAAATCTGTGTAATAAGTTAATTATGAATATACAATACATTATCCCTTAAATGTCAACCTTATAGTTTGAATGTTCGTTCGTCTTGGCTCAAAGCCACTTGCTATGAACCTTTCTTTGCGGAAGCTTTTTGTGTTAATTACACAATTTAAAAAAAAACGAAATATTTAATCTCTAATCAATATTTTTTGTCCAATTATTTGCCCAGTTAGTTTTGGTATTGAGGTAAAAGTTACCTTGCATTCGCTATATAACAGTGGGTGGTGGTCACAAAGATGACTGAGCAAATTTGATGCGTTTCCCCCTTTTTCCAGCGACTTTCTTCTTGCAAGATCAGCAGACAGGGTGATCGTCCTCGATTAAATTGCCTTCAGGACTCTTGTAAAAGCCAAAATACGACCAGAGCACCGATTTGGTCCTCTTAGATGGCTGAAAAATCTCCTGAGCGCTGTCACTGCCTTACGCCATTTCGTCTCATGCAAAAAACAAAACAACAACATTGCATGCTGCTTCTGCGTCAGACTGATGCTGGCTGGACAGGATTTACAGTGAGTTTTTTAAATCGCGATAATCAAATACGGTTTTGATGATAATTAAATTTTAAACCATAATACTAACGGTCAGGGCATTTTATCGTGATTTATCATGAAACCGGTAATCATTCGATCCCTAATACTCGCCAAGACGGACATTTTGACATAATTTTATATGTATTTGAACGTTTTAGCGCAGTTAGCCACTCATTTTGGTATTTGTGGCTCACAAGCTGTTTGAGACTGAGCGCTCCACTAATATAGATTGGTTCTGGTGCGCATGCTTTTGGTGTAAGCGAGACACCTGCGGGAATGACTAAAATAATGTGCAATACAAGCACTATTTAACCGGAGCGAATGAGATGTTTGTGAGAGAGAAGGGGTCGTCGGAGAGAAGAGAGCGAGAATGCGCGGCTGACGTTACTGCCTGTGCCGCTGGTAACAAAACTGATCGGTTCAGAATCAGAAAGAAGTGAGACTGATCGGCCGATCACAGATCTGGGCCGATCATGAGGCAAATCGGCCGATTCCGATCCCTGGCCGATCGATCGTTGCAGCTCTAGAAATTAAGTGTACTACGTACACCCTAAAGGGAATAAGTAGCCTACAAGATGGGAGGATAAAAAAATTAAAAATACTTTTTCTCACAATTATATCGTTGGGTAAGTATAGGCGACTGTATAAAACCGCTTTTGATTGAGCGCTCTCATTTTACTTTCACTTTTGAGATTCACGATCATAAGGACTTTATACTTTGGAGCGACAGTACTTACCACACATTTGACAAGATTAGATGTTTGTCATTGGTGCTCAGGATCTGCAAATCATTCGCCATCGTCCTATCAGAGATTTCTCCTTACTCTGTATGTGGTAAGTGAACTTTCATGTATTGTAATGCAACAGGCTACCACTAGCAAGCGGCTAACCTTTTAGTGGCTCTGTAGAATGCATTATTTGTTTCACGCTTCGGGCACACCCCTAACCCCGCCCCACCCCCCGATGTCATCGTCCATCAAATTGTTTCACTGTAGACATCGTCCGATGCCAATTTGGTAGACATCGCCCAACCCTACTGAAAACAGACTGTCAGGGCGGGCCTTTATGCAAAAATGGAAAAGCTTGCGTGTATTTGTGGAATGTACAGATAAGGATATGACCGTAAACTGAAAAGTTTTTGTGCTGAGGATGCACACGTATCTGTCAAACCGCCTGTCAGGACAAGCCATTACATTGGCATAATGCATTAGCTTAAAATAAAGAATTCTCATGTTTTGGGCAGCTTGGATCACACACCTCTCCTGCAGCATCTCATTCTGTTTTCTCCACTATTTTTAGATGCATTTTGTCCATAGAAATGTGTAATTCAGTGATGTAATTTGACCCAACCCTACTGAAAACAGACTGTCAGGGCGGGCCTTTATGCAAAAATGGAAAAGCTTGCGTGTATTTGTGGAATGTACAGATAAGGATATGACCGTAAACTGAAAAGTTTTTGTGCTGAGGATGCACACGTATCTGTCAAACCGCCTGTCAGGACAAGCCATTACATTGGCATAATGCATTAGCTTAAAATAAAGAATTCTCATGTTTTGGGCAGCTTGGATCACACACCTCTCCTGCAGCATCTCATTCTGTTTTCTCCACTATTTTTAGATGCATTTTGTCCATAGAAATGTGTAATTCAGTGATGTAATTTGACGCGACAGGATGAAGTTGGACGTGCACTGTGGGCAGACCCGGCTAATCGATAATGAGAATCGTTGTCGATGATTATTATTGATAATGAAAATCAATTTAATCGATTAGTTGTTGCAGCCCTGGTTAAATTACAGAAAGTGATCAAAGAACAAACCCTGTTTGCTGGAGCTGTCAATGTGTAGTGTTTCTTTACAAAATGACATCGCCATCTACTGGCTTGGCAGCATAATACAATGTTTTTAGACATTTTCATGGATCTGTTAAAAAGGGACAGTTTTGACATCGTTTTCGTCTGTACACAAATATTTTATCCTTTTATTTTTCAAACGCACCAACTGATTTTCTTCTTTATAATGATTTAATTTTAGGCCTGATGAAAATTAAAGAAGAAAGACAAGATCTGAATGAGGAGGAGGAGAAATATCAGGATCAGAAAGATCGTGATGTCAATGGAGAAAAATCAGTGAGTTGCAGCATTAAAAAAACAGAAGTCAAAAGGCCTTTCAGCTGCTCTCAGTGTGGAAACACTTTCACATGTTACAAGAATCACATGTTAATTCATGCTGGAATAAAGCCTTTCAGCTGCTCTCAATGTGGAAATACTTTTACACAGAAAGGACAATTTAAGATTAATTTGGTAACTCACACTTCACAAAAGTGTGGAAAGAGTTTTACATATAAAGTAAACCTTGAGACGCACATGTTAATTCATACTGGGAAAAAGCCTTTCTCCTGCTCTCAGTGTGGAAAGACTTTTAGAGATAAAACAAGCTTAAATAATCACATGTTAATGCATGCTGGGATAAAGCCTTACAGCTGCTCTCAATGTGGAAGGACTTTTACACAGAAAGGACAGCTGGAGAATCATTTAGTAACTCACTCTTCAGAAAAGCCTTTCAGCTGCTTTCAGTGTGGAAAGAGTTTCACAAGTAAAGGAAACCTTAAGACTCACATGTTAATTCATGCTGGAATAAAGTCTTTCACCTGCTCTCAGTGTGGAAAGACTTTTAGATATAAATCAAACCTTAAGGATCACATGTTAATTCATACTGGGAAAAGGCCTTTTTCCTGCTCTCAGTGTAGAAAGACTTTTAGATATAAATCAAACCTTAAGATTCATTTGGTAACTAAGCAAACCTTAAGAAGCACATGTTAATTCATACTGGGGAAAAGCCTTTCTCCTGCTTTCAATGTGGAAAGACTTTTACACAGAAAGGAAACCTTAAGATTCATTTGGTAACTCACTCTTCAGAAAAGCCTTTTACCTGCTCTCAGTGTGGAAAGACTTTTAAACAGAAAGGAGACCTTAAGACTCACATGTTAATTCATGCTGGAATAAAGCCTTTCAGCTGCTCTCAGTGTGGAAAGAGTTTTACACAAAGCAAACCTTAAGAAGCACATGTTAATTCATACTGGGGAAAAGCCTTTCTCCTGCTTTCAATGTGGAAAGACTTTTACACAGAAAGGAAACCTTAAGATTCATTTGGTAACTCACTCTTCAGAAAAGCCTTTTACCTGCTCTCAGTGTGGAAAGACTTTTACACAGAAAGGAAACCTTAAGATTCATTTGGTAACTCACTCTTCAGAAAAGCCTTTTACCTGCTCTCAGTGTGGAAAGACTTTTACACAGAAAGGAAACCTTAAGATTCATTTGGTAACTCACTCTTCAGAAAAGCCTTTTACCTGCTCTCAGTGTGGAAAGACTTTTACACAGAAAGGAAACCTTAAGATTCATTTGGTAACTCACTCTTCAGAAAAGCCTTTTACCTGCTCTCAGTGTGGAAAGACTTTTAAACAGAAAGGAGACCTTAAGACTCACATGTTAAAGAAGTCATCGGATGCCCATTTTCCACAAGTTTATATGATTCCTTAGGGTCTTAATAAAAAGTCTATAACATCTTTTGGTTAAAATTTCTCAATTGTAGTGTAAAACAACACCATTTTTACCCTGTCAAAAACAGCTCTGTTCACAGTGAGCCGTTTCGGTGCTTTCGGTTCCTTTAAATGCTAATGAGCTGTGTTCACCCCGCCTCTCTCTTCAGTGGGGTGACAAGTCACTCTCATGAGACTGTAAACTTTAGCCACATTTAGCCGCAGAACTTGCTAACTAGCACATTATTAGGAAAGGCGATTTGCAAAGATTCATAAAAAAAAAACCTTCTACTCACTTCTGTTGGTGAAGCTGGATCACAAATGATTTGCTCGAACAGACGCATTTAGGTAGATTGGGGGCACATTCCCTTCAAAAACAAAATCAAGCCGTCTTCAGCAGCTCAGATGTAAGGAGTAAATGACGACTACTGTGTTCATTTTTACATTCAATTAAATTCAAGTTTATTTGTATAGCGCTTTTCACGATACCAATCGTTGCAAAGCAGCTTTACAGAAAATATTAAGTTTCTACATTATATTTAGGAGTATGTTATTAGTGGTGATTTTGGCAGAAATGTTCAGTAAGAATCATGCAGTTAGTTACAAATTACATGTAATCAAACAGACGGTGAACACTTAACTGCAATGATTATATGTTGCGATTAAACGTTGTGATTAAGCAGAATTTGGTAGTTTTATATGTTGTTCCAGGGTTAGCAACATCTGAAGTCTTCTGGGGAGTTGGCATCTTTTCTTCTCAGGTGTTCGGTCATCTCAGATCTTCGTATGGGTTAGATCCAGACTGAAGCTTGTCTAATTCCTAGTTGCCTCGGGATGCAAGTCCTGTGACAGAAACAGAGAAGCAAATAGAGACAAAATTAGCGCAGCTGCTATTCCAACCAAGCAAAGACGTGTTCAACCCAAGCAAAATAATTAAAATGTGCATTTGACCAGATATAGCTGAAGTACCAAGTTACAAGATACATTGTGTGAATGCTTGGCTAAAAAGATGTGTATTTAATCTAGATTTAAACCGAGAGAGTGTGTCTGAACCCTGAACGTTATCAGATCTATTATTAAATCCAACAACTGTACTCCTCAATCGCTTAGGTGACATTCTTGTCTATTGCTGCTCTGGCGTCGAAACAATGGTGGACTGATCACAGCTCACTCAGAGCGGATCTGTGCTAAAACACCAGTGTAAATCAACAATCGTGGGAGCAGCCTGGGTCTGTGTGATGTCACATTCAAGAATTTGTAAACCGCTTTATCTGAGAAAGGGGTTATGATTTATGGGGATTAAAAAAAAGAAAAAACACACTGGGTGGATTTTTATCATTATAGGGTAGTTGTGTACACACTGCCAACACACATTTCAGTTCAAACAATATGTAAAAGTGAATTTTGCATCCGATGACCCCTTTAAACTTATTATTCATTGTATAAACAATGTAGCGTATCAGAGGGAATCGGACAATTTAAGATTAAAACAGAACAGTGTTGAAACACAAAGAGCTGAGTTCCACAAAGACGCCAAAGACAACAGGATGATCATAAATCAGATCCCATCACCAGCCTGAAGTAAGCCTAACCAACCAACTCTTTCACAGCTTTGAACAGCTTGCAGCATTAAAACAAAAGAACACTTACTGATAATTCAACTCGGGAAGGAGATTGTCAAATTTGGGGCAAGTAACCACGATAAATGGTCAAAGAGACGCACAGCATGACCATCACATGTAAATCCATGATAGAAATCATGAGCTAAAGACTTCCTCGGATTGACTTCTTCCACCTAGAAGACAAGAACCAGACTGAGATTCCTTCTAGACCCTTTTGACCTTTTGTTCCTCACAGAACACGTCCTCACATTCACTGAACGACACAGAGACTGTCTCTACATGATTAAATGCATCAGATCAATCAAAATGATGCTAAAAGAACAAATATAATTACACTGCATAACTCCATATGATGAATGTAACCAACACATTTGAATATCATGTTCTAATCACTGATTGTGTATGTCATTTTTAATAACTATTGAACAGTTCATAGGTTTCTATTCATGTTTGGTATGTTTGTGTTTGAGAATTCTGTCCTGAGATGATAATATCAATTCTTTGTAAAACGTATCATATTCTTGTTATATAAATCATGTCTAAATTATACTCACATAGTATAAGATTATGTGACATGACACGCATTGATTTGTGTATTGGGAGGTGAAACATAGCAACCCCCAGAAATAAGACAATGTCTATTTGGTCAAGACACAATTTGACATGTCTCCAACAGATGAGTTTAAAAATTCACAACACCAACAAATGTAGCCTTTTTGGGCTTTTTCCCCATTTTCTTCCAGTGTGCTTTGGTGCTACTCAACCACCATGAGAAGATAAGCCGTCTAGTCTCATCAGCTTTTGTTTCTTTCTTCTACATCAGTTTTTCTTTTCCCGCTGAGAGTTTTGTGTTCTAAGTTTTGCCGCAAAGCCATGTCAGACATTGTCTGCACCAACTTTAAAACTTCAACCAGCGTACACAACTCCACACCATCCTTCAGCCAACTCCCAAGATGTACTTCTAATGACTACTGAACTTCCAGCCAATCAACAACTTTGGGAAACCCCTTTCTGCAGCCATGCCATACAAAATAAATTCCATTAAAACTAAGGCAATGCAAGAACAACCTCCAGATTCTTGCTGAACTGATGCATTTAAATATGTTTATTAGCCTCACTGAGAAATTCAGTGCTAGGGTTTATTAATTAAAGGCTGTTCAGGTCTAAGCAATTGCCTATTGCTATAAACATGGGATTTCACATTTTCACTCTCTCAAACTCATTCTTTCCTCACTTTATTTCTGCAACTTGTGTGAATGTGTGAGTGCGTGTGTTTGTGTTAGATTAGGTTACATGTCTTTTTGATTTATCCAATAAAGTCTTACGTACACTGAAAAGAGAAGTATCTTTTGTTCTGAGCTTACAAGTTACTGTCTTAAACTACCGATCTTGTTACCATGCTAATAAAGTGTTTTTATTATATTGTGGATTGATGTTATATGGCTCGTTCAATGAATCGCTGGCCGACTGATCAGCCGTAAAACAGTGATTCTGACCAAATTCCCTATAAATATCATAAATAATTCCCTTTGAGCTAAATTGACCTGTTTCCCTTACAACAACTTGTTTTCCATTTTGATTTCCTCTTGATTCTGCCTGCATCAAAATTAATTCATAAATTTTTCTTGTGAAAGCCATTTGCTTTTTGAGCTTTCCATGTTTTAATTTTTTCACTAGAGCTTTAAATGCCTAATAAATTATTAGGCGATCAGTTCATGGTATTAGTTCAGTTCGTTTTGGCTCCTAAACACCTTTAGATTTAGTCATTTAGCAGACGCTTTTATCCAAAGCGACTTACAATTGGGGGACTTACCTTTGAGCTTCCATTGGTCCGTGGCGGTTAGCAATCGGTGGGTGTGTTCTGGAACTCCACCTTCTTTGGCTGCGTTTACACTTGGCATTAACATGCGATCACCGTGATCTGATCATCAGTCAATCAGGACACTGCGCCTTTACACTTGGCAACATCAGCTGACTTCTCGATCTGGATAACCGATGGGATCTGTCTATCCCACACAATATTTAAATAACTCCCCAGACAGCACACATATGTTGGGCTGATGTCGACCCGACGTACAAAACTCCATCAGCACGATCCCAGTCAGCAAATTTCCTTTGGCGCGGATCTGGCCCATATGAACAGCTAAAGTGTGGCCCAGATTAGTTTGTGTTCGCCGGCCCAAAACTGGTCCACATCTTTTTAGCCAGAACTGAACCTAAACAGTGCCATAACCCAACCCAGAGTGAGCCAAATAATAAAAACAGATGTGGCTGAGATATGGACCTTATATGGTATTCTTTTATGGCTGAGTTCTGTAAAGGGCTGATGACCCTTATGTGGCCCACATGTGGCTGATAAACCAAATGCCATTTAATTAGATATTTACACCACACACACATATACATATATATATATATATATTTAATTTAAAATACCCATTACACAGTAAATCTTAAACACAAAAATGAATTCACACTCATGTGAATTGTAGAATTTTAATAACAGAATTACAATACAGAACATAACAGAAGTGCTGAGTTCTGTAAAGGGCTGATGACCCTTATGTGGCCCACATGTGGCTGATAAACCAAATGCCATTTAATTAGATATTTACACCACACACACATATACATATATATATATATATATATTTAATTTAAAATACCCATTACACAGTAAATCTTAAACACAAAAATGAATTCACACTCATGTGAATTGTAGAATTTTAATAACAGAATTACAATACAGAACATAACAGAAGTGTGCTATTTTGCAAATGTCAGATGAGTGAATAAATGTACAAAAATGGATACCTTTAGTAAGTCTCGCCAGGCTTTCTCGCTCACAGTCTGTCAGGAAAAAGAGAAAAAAAAGAACATTAGTGTATCAATTAGTATCACAGACATTATTTCAAGACAAGCACATAAATGTGTAAATCAGCACTGCACACATTCTTTTCTATCACCCAAGACAGGAGTGCCTTTTTAAATTAGGAAATTTTTTAGCTAATTTAACAGGCTATTTTTTTTTAGACATAATACTTAATTATATACATAATATGAATGAAAACATTAGTGTAATTGTACCTCAGTTTTGAAGTCACAGTTTCATACATTTTTGGTACAGCAGGGGGAGAAAACATACAATTGCTTTTTTTTTTTAAATAAACAGTGATTTACTGAACAATTTATGGCTCTGCCTTTAAATAAACTCAATTATAATTAACATTTTCTTAAGGATAAAAAAAAATCTATCTTAGCTAATGCTATACAATAGGGAGCCCTATTAGAGCACATTACTAAAATATTAAAGGCTGCATTTAACAACAGAGCCCAATCTGTGAAATTCAATTTCTATTTATTTTTAGATACAATAACCAACACAAAAAAGAAAATGTATGCAAACATATAAACTGCACATGTGCACCTTGTAATTTTCTAGCAACAAGCTGTGGACACTGAATGACTTGCCTGAGGTAAAGGTAATGCTGTTTTATTGACATTTTTCCGCGGTTGCAAAACTGATTGAGATTACATGACATGAGCGAGTTTATTTAGCGTTATAACTAGTAGAAAAAAAAGAGTTTTAAAGGGAAGGGATGATGGTATTTGGCTCACTCTGGGTTGGGATATGGCACTGTTTTGGTTCAGTTCTGGCTAAAAAGATCTGGACCAGTTTTGGGCCAGCAAACACGAACTAATCTGGGCCACACTTTAGCTGTTGATATGGGTCAGATCCGCGCCAAAGGAAATTTGCTGACTGGGTTGCTCTCCGCGCTTCCGCTTGCAGCAGTCTGTCACGCCACATCAAAGAGCGTCAAAACGGCATTTATGGATTTAATTTCCTGATAAAATAGACATTTAAGGATGAGACTTTGTTTCTTATCGAAAAGATCAAAACAAACCTTACGATTACAAAATGTAATGTATGGTAATAAAGTATAGTGAAGATTTATTCACGGCTATGAACTGAAACGGATTAAGTTCCGCGCGTGCAGTGGTTAAAATGACTATTTGTTCAGTACAATTTTCGGTACGAATAAGTGTACCCCATAGAAAACATTTAAAACACCAAAACTGCACTTACCTACATAAGAATGTGTCTGGGCAAAAAGGCTGTTGTTGTAAATAGGGAGCTTTTTCATCATCTTTTTCTTTTTTAACAGCGATTGAAAGAGGAAGCAGAGCGGGAAATAGCGGATATATTTTCAGAATCTCAGTAATCCACCAATAGGAATAAGGGAAGACACAAAGCAACCAATAGCATTGTTGAATGCCCTGAGATGTGGACCGCCACTATCTGCCAGCAGTTTATATGTGTTTTTCCAAATAAAAGCCAAATGTTAACCATAAGTTAACATTCCATGGTGTGCCATAGCCAAGCCAAATATGGATCTCAGTTGTGTGCTATCATCAGTTGTGTCATATGTGCTCAGCCATGCCATACCTAGGCCAAATGTTCTTGCTATCTGGGTAGCCAGTGCTTACCATGCCATATCTTTGCTAAAACTGGTCCAGATACGGTTTAGGATAGCTGGGCAACATTTGTGGCATCATTTAAGGGCCACTTTTAGCTCACAGCCGCATTAGCCAGTGCTTACCATGTCATATCTTATATACATGTCATGTCGTATAATAAAGTGAAAATTAGCTTACCATGCCATATCTTTGCTAAAACTGGTCCAGATGAGGTTTAGGATAACTGGGCAACATTTGTGGCATCATATAAGGGCCACTTTAAGCTCACAGTCACATTAGCCAGTGCTTACTGAAACGGAGGATGTCTAAGGAGAACTGGCAGCAGTTTGGGTAGCTAGCTTGAAGCCAGTGGGGCTGTCGGTAAGAACCAGTCCAGTCCAGTCAAACCAGGTATATGAAAGTTTATTGTACATCCAAGGAATTTTGGTACACGTAGATGTGCGTGTGGTTTCTATCAAGGGGAACAAATATACAGAGTTTTAGTTTACCATTAATAGTGCTAAATAAGGTACAAGGCAACCACAACGTTCCATCAACTGCACATTAAATACCTAAAGCACATGCCTAAACAGGAACTAGAACAAGCATGAACAAACACATTTAGGCCAAACTTAAATCATACAAAATAATATATAAGCATCAACGAAGGTACTTAAAATTGGACAAATAACACACACGCAGGATAGACAGAATGAAAGGAGTAAAACTCAGTCCTCTGCACAGTACAACCACATGCAACAAAGCGTAGACTGTGGACACAGGTGCAGCTAATAAAGTCTGTGAGATGGCTCTAATTGGCTTGAGATTGGGTGGGTGGAGCTTGAAAATTAAAAAAATATATCTTCATAACATGATCTTTACTAATGTATTTTTGTCTATTGCTACAAATATACCTGTGCTACTTAAGACTGGTTTTGTGGTTCAGGGTCACATATATCAGTTACGAGTTATACTAATTTATAACAGTATTTAGATATTTTAACTCAATTTGTTCAAATAAAAAATGGTAAGAAAAACAGTTGAAAGTATAAAGCAGAAATCTACAGATTTATAACCAACAAATACCCTCAGATTGCTGATGCTAATTAAATGAGCTTTATGTGGCATTTGACAGGAGATCTGAAGACATCAGCATAATAAATTAGGTGAAAACAGGAACTATTAACATGAAATAAAGAGTCTTTTCAGCAGCTCTGTTAATATTGATGAGCCTCAGACGATCAACACTCATTCAACAAGACATTCAGGATCATCAGCAGATCATCTCACTTTATTCTCAGTGTTTGCTGCTAGAAACAGATTGAATAAGGAAATATTATAAAACTTCTGTACTGTAAGACAATACTGTTATTTCTCACAATATCCATGGATGAAACACCAGTAATACAAAAAAAAACACTAATGACACTAATCTTAATCAACTACGACAGCTAAATAACTACAGCAGCATAATATGTCCATGTGAATCTAAATATAGTCTGATTTTACAATAACTACATTCATTGCAATTAAGTAATTGGATCATTAACATGTTACAGTTTTGCATGTACAGAAACTGACAACAATAATAACGAGCACCAGCAATATTATTTAAAATGTAAAAGGTTATTAATATTTATCTATATTAACTTTTGTGCAAAGTTTCTATGCAAATCCAGATTGAATAAGGAAATATTATAAAACTTCTGTACTGTAAGACAATACTGTTATTTCTCACAATATCCATGGATGAAACTTAAATGAACTTAAGTAATTGGATCATTAACATGTTACAGTTTTGCATTTACAGAAAATGACAACAATAATAAAGAGCACCAGCAATATTATTTCAAGTGTAAAAGGTTATTCATATTTATCTATGTTAACTTTTGTGCAAAGTTTCTATGCAAATCCAGGGGCAATTCTGAAATATTTTGTAGCCCCCTCTAGCACTGGCGAGGGGGGAAAAACCAGTTCCTCAGCCACACAACATTTGTCTGAGCCTGAGGACGAGGGAGACACATTTTCTTCCACTTCTGCCACTCCTCCCCATCAGGAAACCCCCTCTACAAAGTTTTAAGTTTCCATAAGTAACACTGATGATTTTTATTATTATTATTACTGGGTACTTGTGATGTCCCACCACTATAAATGCTGAATAACATGTGTAAGCTGATGCCATATGCTCTCCAATAGTAGCAGCCTGTAGCAGCATCCCCACCAAATTTTGCTGCTGATGATGAAGCTTTGTCCACAAACCCTGCTGCCTTCAGTTCTGACGGACATAATTCAGACACTACTAGTTTACAGAGGACCAAACAAAATACCATCTAACTTTGTTTTCCCAAGGAATGAGAGTGATGGAAGAAGTTACCATCAAAGGCCTTGAAAAAATCCCTAGAACTTGGTTGGTGTCTTCAGAAAGAAACAACAGGCTTGTCTGCTTCTGCTGCATACTATTTTCAAAGAAAAACATACATTTTACTAACTCTGGCCATTAGAAATCTGGCACTAAAACTGTATTCTCCATCAAATAGAAATTTCCTCAAAGAGGTTGAACTGTTGGCACAGTTTGATCCAGTCCTGAAACAGCACCTTAACCATGTCCAAAAAGGGCCCAATCTTTCTCAGAGGAGCCGGGATCAAACCGTTTCAGCATCAGTCGTGTGGAGTGACATCTCGAGCCAGAGCCAACATGTGAGCAAACAGATGCAGTCTCCCAGTATGCATGAGGATGCTGCAGTCATTCTCCTCATATTTCTGAAAGCTCCTTTCATGAATAAACATCAGCAGCTCAATCAGGGTCATGGTCCTCGATGGCAAGTCAGGCAAGTCCTTTAGTTCCTGTGCAAGCTCTTCACCATCCAAGTCTGAGAGTCCTTTATAAAGCAGTGCCAAGCCTCACATTGTTCTGTCAGCTCCTCATGTGAGAGCTTTTGAAGGGCTGAGGTCCACAAAGCAGCAATTTTCATACAAATCATTTGATGAAGCTTTAAGTGATGCCCTGAAGTAGCTGGAAGTTACATTTTTCAGTGTTGTTGTTGATGCTGTTGATGTTGACCTCAGCCCTTCAGGAAAGATTGTCCACATTGGAAAAAGTGGGAAAGAAGTTTGGCGTCCTGTCAATACCCAAATTTGTGTACTGCGCAGTTAATCTCCCAGTGACTGTAGCAGAAGCAGAGAGGAGCTTCTCAAAGCTGAAGCTCATCGAAGCTTCAGGTCCATCACGTCACAAGAACACCTCAGTGGCCTTCATGTCATCTGTATTAACCATGCAATTGCTGGTCAGATTTGTTATTTGGTGCTCTTGCCCAGGGCGCCATAAAAGCTAGAACCTCCACTGATTACGTGAAACAAATCATATTGTGTTGTACATGGTTTTGCTTCTAAATAGTGAACATATGTAACCACTGATTGTATGCAATTTAACAATGATTACTCACAAATAAAACAATGCAGTTAAATAATTACAATCAGTGATCCACAATAAGTACATACAATTATCATTTTATAACTTCAATTTATATAAATGGCATTACACATAAATGAGTACAACCGTTAACAATAGAAAAGTCAGTAAATTCAATAGTTGAAGTGTAATT
>NW_015505962.1:355748-365483 GCF_001515645.1 Sinocyclocheilus grahami
CCATCCAAGTCTGAGAGTCCTTTATAAAGCAGTGCCAAGCCTCACATTGTTCTGTCAGCTCCTCATGTGAGAGTCTTTTGAAGGGCTGAGGTCCAAAAAGCAGCACTTTTCATACAAATCATTTGATGGATCTTTAAGTGATGCCCTGAAGCTGGAGGTGACATGTTTCAGTGTTGTTGTTGATGCTGTTGATGTTGACCTCAGCCCTTCAGGAAAGATTGTCCACAATGGAAAAAGTGGGAAAGAAGTTTGGAGTCCTGTCAATACCCAAATTTGTGGACTGCTCTCAGTTACTCTCCCAGTGACTGTAGCTGAAGCAGAGAGGAGCTTCTCAAAGCTGAAGCTCCTCGAAGCTTCAGGTCCATCACGTCACAAGAACACCTCAGTGGCCTTCATGTCATCTGTATTAACCATGCAGTTGCTGGTCAGATTTGTTATTTGGTGCTCTTGCCCAGGGCGCCATAAAAGCTAGAACCTCCACTGATTACGTGAAACAAATCATATTGTGTTGTACATGGTTTTGCTTCTAAATAGTGAACATATGTAACCACTGATTGTATGCAATTTAACAATGATTACTCACAAATAAAACAATGCAGTTAAATAATTACAATCAGTGATCCACAATAAGTACATACAATTATCATTTTATAACTTCAATTTATATAAATGGCATTACACATAAATGAGTACAACCGTTAACAATAGAAAAGTCAGTAAATTCAATAGTTGAAGTGTAATTGTGCTCTGCAGTCGGTAAGGTTGTTTTCTCTTTGGTTCAGATGATGCAGACAGTGGCTGTGAAGTGTGCTGAAGTGCAATCATCTCTGCAGGACTCTCAAACTCAGCTCCTGGAGCTACAACACTCAGAACTTGGCGTCTCGTGTGGAGCTGATGAATGAATGAGTTTCTCATGTACAAACTGATCGTTGTGGGTCAATTTAGAGGACTCATGAAAATGTTTGTTTTTATTAAACTTCTCCAAACCCACACTAAAAAAAAATAAAAGAGTCTTTGAGATTATTATTTGTGACATTAGAATAAAATATATGGATATAATAGCAAAAGTAACTAAATTTTTTTAATTTAACATTTTCATTTCATTGACAGCTTTAATAAACATGGACTTTACTTTCATTTAAAAAGGTTTATTTCTGCTATTGCAGGCTTATTATGTAAATAGCTATCAATTTAAATAACATACAAGCGCAAACTGGGTGCTTAATGCAAATGTAATTGGCTACATTTACAAAATCAGGTGATTATGTTCGCACATCTATGCAAATGTGTTTTTATGTATAGAGACAAAAAGAATGATAATCACTGTTTGTCACGTCAGTTTAGTGATTGTCTCATCAATTAGAAAATTTTAAATAAATGTTTAAAATAAAAAATCAGAATATTTCAAAGAGCATTTAAATTGTAACACACACTTTCCACTGTTTAAGACCTGAGTGATTTTGTGTTTTTGTGTGTTCTTGAAAAGGAACGATTGTTTCGATGTTCCTGTAATAATGTTGCTGTTAATGAATGTTATCCGTGAGGGGAATGGATGAGAACCGATATCAAGTTTTTTTCTCTGACATTTATCTTTGGTAGATCAAATTTGCTTTAGTTACTTTACATGGTTAAAATTAAAAACAGATACTGCTAAATACTTCATATAAAATGAGCCATATACTGGAGGACAGTTTAAATAAATATGAAGAGATTTATAATATGGAAACATTCAAATTCTGATTTGTGGTACTCTTTCTGTTTAAAGAAGATTTTATGATCACTGTCAGTTTCTGCACATATAAAACTATAACATGTTCATTATTTTATTGCTCTCAGTGTAGTTGTTAGAAAATCAGACTATATTTAGATATTGTGTTCTCTAGTGTAGTTATTTACCTGTAGTTGTTTTTGGCAAATCTGCTTCTTCCACACAGAAATTCATGTTCAGTGAAGCTCCTCCCACAACAATCACACCTTCAACAATTCAGCAATAAATGCTGGAATATCTCAATCAGTTCACAAGTGAAGACGAGCATCAGATCATCAGGAAGAGCTGAAATCTGCAAAGACTGAGTTTATTAAAGAGGACAGAGAGCAGATGAGAGATCCAGGGCCCTGAAGAATCAAACACACTGAAGATACTGAAGAACTAACAGGTTGGTGATTATTTTTGATTAATGAAGCTGTCGGATAAGTTTTAATTTAACAAGTTTGTTTTACACTTTGAGTAAATTACTTTCAATGTTAGAAAGTGTTCAAACACTAATACTTCTGTTCCAAAATAAACAATTGTGTTTTTGTGTATGACATTTTTGTTTTTGTGCATATCATTTTCCTAATTAAATTTTCTCATGACTTATATATGCACATATCCGACAGGCTGGGTATGGCTTTTTTGTTGTTGTTTCTGGTTAAAGGTTGGTGTTGATGTGGTTTTCTCATGGCTGAGAATCTGTACCAATAATAAAACCTGTTCTGGCCCACTTCAGGGCCCGTTATAAGTTATTAACTGCTGAGACTTGGCCCAGTTATGGCCCATGTGTGGCCCTTGTCTTAAACTCAGATTAGGGCCACTCCAGGGCCGTCATTCGTTGCTGTATGTGGGCCGAGGGAAAAGTGGTTGTGTGGACTGGAGCTGGGCCATAAAAAATTGCTATCTGGGTGTGTAGTTTTGAATTTGAAAGGACAGATACACAAAATATCCTATAATCAAAATATCCTTCTAAACACAGTCAGTTATGTCTTTCGTCCAAGAAATTTAGATGGGCACATAACCCAAGGATGCTGTTTTTCATGCTAAACCTGTTCAAATTTTGGGGGTTTTAGTTTTTTTTTATTTTTATAATTATTTATCTATTATTATTTTTTTGATAGGCTATATATTATCATTGTCACATGTTTTCATTTATCTTAATTTTCATATTTACATGCTGCAATGTGTGATTTTCAAATCCTCACTAACGAAGACTGCTGTGGCTCATAAAATACCACGCAAGGCTATAATATTAATTCCTTTTGTTTATTTGTGTAGATTGGCTTTTTGTAAAGAAAAATAATAAAAGAAATAAAAAAACAGTGCACCTTATGCACACACTAAGTAATTTCCCCGTATTATTTTCCTCCTCTCGACGCTTCACACTCTAGTCCAGCGGGAGACACTAAGACATTTGTTTGCCAAACACCATTAAACCTCAGAGGAAGAAGTTTAGAAGATTAGTTTCACCCAAGTGTGCGCACAAGCACTGAAAAATGATGCCAAAACGTTTCGATTGCCCCCTGGTGACTGGCTGCAGTATAGGTCATAAACCCCGCCCTCTCCATGTAATCTAATAGGGCATGAGACAAACTAAATAATCAAATTTACACTTGAAATACATTTTCCCAAAGACGTTTTCTGTCATTTTAGGTAGTTCTTAGCATACTGATGTATGTTCAAGTGTTCGTTTTTTTCTAATAAGTTTGCTTTTAATTAGTTATTTGATGCTATATAAACGGGGTGTGTCGTCTGTGAGCTTGTGATTGGGTCTGAGGGAGTTTGGACGGGATTTTGATACCGCAGCTCCACCTCACGATCACTACTGCGCAGACTCTGGCTCCAAATTACCTAATTTTCCCAAGATGACGGCGGCCATACTGAGAATGTTTTGGCTTCACTTTTCTATAGTGGAAGGAAGTGGAGACACGCCGTCCATCTTTTTTACAGTCTATGGTTTCACCGCGCTCGAAGGTGCATTCAAGCCATGTCGGATAGATCGTATTTACGAGCTGAATGCACATGAACACCACCACAAAGTCATTGTTACGTGTGGGAAAGTCGAAATTTTCTTTAAGCCCCGAGTTTCCATGTTGGGGGCGTGTCAGTGAGAAAACATTTTGGACACAGCCAAAGACTATAGATATGTAGCGTCTGTATTGATGGTAAATTTGTTGAAATTAACAAAATGATTAATTTATTGTAATGTAAAATAAAACTATATAAGTTACACATACAAAATATTATATCATTGTATAATCATCAAAGAACATATAATGATTCAGTTTACATCACCTTCATAAATTTAATAAAAACTGAAAAAAAGCAAAAACACAATGACGCACATTCTTTATTCATCATTGTGTAGACATGAAGTTTAAAAAAATAAATTTATTTTATTTAGTAATCGCCATATTGTTCCGATCAAAGTGATTTGAACGCAACTGACATCGTTATTACGACTTGTCAACTCGTAAGTACGAACGTCCCAGGAGGACTTGAACGCAGCATAATATAGGGAGGGAAGTTGGAGTAAATAGGACAGGTATTGTAAATACTGAAAAAAATGAGTGGGAAAAAGCTAAAATACTAGTATTAGAGGACGATGGAATAATGGCAATAACAGATAAAGAAAAAGCAGATGTGTTAGGAAAGAAGTTTGCCAGTGTGCATAGTGAGGACCATTTAGATGATATCCATAGACAGAATAAAGAAAATATATTAAATGAAAATAGAGATGTGTTTATTAAAAAAAAGAAAATATGGAAAGTATTATGGATGCAGAAATTAATATGAATGAACTATAGTATTAAATGGTATCAGAAATACTGCTAAAGGAGAAGATCAGCTGAGCTATGTCATGTTCCAGAAATTACCTAATAAAAAATATTAGAGATAATACTGTATTTATTTAATAAGATATGGGAAGAAGGAAAATGCCAAAGAGTTGGAAGAGTGCATTAATACTGACATTTAATAAACCGGGAAAGGGTCCTAGCAATGCTGGCAACTACAGACCTATTGCAAGTGGATGGAGAAGACATTATTCAGAACACTTAATTACTTGAACAAAGATAATTATTTGCACCATATCAAAGTGGTTTTAGAAAAGGATGTTCTACAATGGATGCAGTTGTGAAAGTAAGTAATGAGATAGAGAAAACTTTTAAAATGAAACAACTAATGAATATTATATATTTTAATATAAAAAGCCTATGATTCCATGTGGAGGAAGTGTTATTAATTAAATTAAATAGGAATTAGAGGTAAGTTATATACTGTAAATTGATCTTAGATTTTCTATCAGAAAGAAGATTTAGAGTTAAAGTGGGATCAGAAGTATCTAAAGAATTTAAAATTATTAACGGAATTCCACAAGGAAGTGTTATTAGTCCAATTATATTTCATGTTATGATTAATGATATTTTTATGAATTTAGACAGAAGGATTGGGTCAGCTTTATAAGCAGATGATGGGGCCATTTGGGTAAGAGGACGAGATCCCATAAGTGTGATTAATAAATTAAAGGAATCAATAAGAAAGTGGAACAATGGTCATATAATTGGGGCTTTAAACTTTCTCTAAGTAAGTCATGTCATATGTTATTTACCAGGAAGAAAGGGATAAATAAACAATTTCAAGTTACATGGTTACATATTCGCGCGATTTTTACGCAGCTCTTCAGTGAACAACGGCTCTGTGTAGTTAATGCTGCTCCATGTGAAAGCACGCACGTGATGGAGATTTACCGCTGATTACCGAACCGGCTTTATTGATAAGATGCGCGTTAAATATCACATGCGATTGATCATGCAGCCCTAATACATATATATATACCAACATTGAATATAAGTGTAACGGGCCTGACGAGACGAGAGGCGTGCGGATCCATGTGCAAGCTTTTATTCACAAGAGAAGTGGTCAAACACAGGCAGGGTCGAACAATAGCAAACAAGTATGACACAGGCAAGACAAATAATATTCCTTGGGCTAGCGTGGGTCTACGATCAGCGAACAGTATCCAGAGGCCTTGACAAGAGGGGTAATCCAATAAACACAGGCAGAAGGTCAGTCTAGTCCTTCCGTGTTGCCTTGTTGTCTGTTTCCTAAGACTAAGACTGGTTCAGTGATGTAGCTATCGCTAGAGGAGAGATAAATGCTAAACAAAACTAGAGACTAAACAGAAACACGGAATGGCTCGGTAAAGCAGCTAACACTTGGGGAGTGCTAAACACAGAACAATACACGGAAATCTGAACAGGAACTGAGAGAGTGTTAAATAGAGTGTGTAATGGCTTTCAGTTGAGCGTGTGATTAGTGACGGCTGTGTGATCAGTGAATTCAGCTGTGAGAGGTGAGATTCTGCTTGGTACCTGCTCATGTAAATATTAAAGGGAATGAGAAAGCAGACAAAATAGCAAAAAATAAATAAATCAACCAGGATAAGATATGTCATCAATATTCCCTTTGGTAAAGGAGAAACTAAGGCAATCATCAAAAAAGAAATGATGAAGAAATGGCAGGAAAGGTGGGGCACGGATAATAGTGGAAGAAAATATTACAGTGTACAGAAATCAATTAAGGCACAGGGTGTGAATTGAAAGAACAGAAGGAAGGAATCAGTTTTAACCAGACTGAGGTTTGATCACACAGGATTAAGCAAAACATTGTTTTTATAAGGTAAAAGTCAATCAGATGAATGCTTGGAATGTAAAATCACAGAAAGTGCAGAACATTTCTCCTCTTTCTTCTCTCTCTTTCTCTCTTAATTATTACTAATATGTAAAGTAATATAATCGAATCATAATCCATGCTACATACTCCGGTACAGTAGGTGGTGATATGCACCTAACAAGTTATGGTTGTAATCTGCCATAATACTAAAAGAAGAAGAAGTTTCCCTGCACTCTGTTGTTTTGTTGTGATGCTGTTTTAATACAAACTGTTAGAAATGTTGTTTCTGTAAATAGAAAAATACAGTTTTAGAATCAGGTCAGTAAATACCTGTAATATTCTCATCCTCACAGTCGTGACTACGTTTTGAGGCAAGCAGGGATATCTGGAGGAGTATCATCTGAACTGAGATCTGCTGCTGTGACGATGGTGTTTGTTAAAGAGGAGAGTGATGAGAACACGAGTGAACCAGAACCCTGGAGAATAAAACACGAGGAACCAGAAACCTGGAGAATAAAACACGAGGAACCAGAAACCTGGAGAATAAAACCGGAGGAACCAGAAACCTGGAGAATAAAACAGGAGGAACCAGAAACCTGGAGAATAAAACAGGAGGAACCAGAAACCTGGAGAATAATACAGGAGGAACCAGAAACCTGGAGAATAAAACAGGAGGAACCAGAAATCCGCAGAATAAAACAGGAGGAACCAGAAACCCGGAGAATAAAACACGAGGAACCAGAAACATGGAGCATAAAACAGGAGGAACCAGAAACCCAGAGAATAAAACACGAGGAACCAGAAACCCGGAGAATAAAACAGGAGGAACCAGAAACCCGGAGAATAAAACAGGAGGAACCAGAAACCCGGAGAATAAAACACGAACACGAGGAACAAGGAGGTTGGTGTTTATTCTTCATTCATATTTAATGACTGTTTGTGGTACATTGGGCTTATGAAGCTTACTTTAGGGTTACTATAGGGTCTGAGGGTGTTTTGGGGCGCTGTAGAAGTAAGTGAAAAACATTTTTTTTAAGTCACTGAAATAAGGCCATAAACCCATACAGAACATTTCTTCACAAGACTTGAGAACTGGATGTAGTAGACTCGAGTTTTTGCTACAAAATGATGTGATTATCATCCTTCTCACTCGTTCACAGAAAACAATATGATGATGATATGATGTTATAATAAATGTTATTTTGGAGAATGTGTGTAACCAAACAGTTGAACAGATCATATTTTTTCCTACTATCAAATGTGGACCAGATACTGTTTGGTGACCGACATTTTTCAAAATATATTATTTTGTGTTCAGCACAAGAAATATATCAATACAGGTTTGGGACAACATGTGACTGAGTAAATAATTACATAAATCAAATTTTTGGTTTGTCATGTCAACGATTCGATACGATATCACAATGCATCACGATTATAGCAAATTTATTTAGTAGAATTTTTATTAAATTATATAAGTTACTTTTTTTTTAAAAATGACAAATTAATAATAAATCAAAACAATTGTTAAGAATTTAACCAAGTAAATATAGCTTCAAACATTCAAGCAAATATAAAGTAATAAAGGGGGAAAAAGATAATCAAAAAGTTCTTCAAGTATCTGAGAGTGCTTTAAGTATCCGAAAGTTTACAGACAATCATAATTATGAGTTTTTCTTTTCTCCTTAGCATTATTGCCATTTGAGTATTACTGATGAAATCATAGACAGTGGGAGCTTTAATAGGCTGCATTCACACTGGTGTACTCACCAGTATCGGTATCGGCCGATAAATGCTCATTTTTTCTGTTATCGGTATCGGCCCGATAAGAAAATTTGGCCGATATCTTAAAGCCGATAAATAATGCATTATTTCCTTCAGAGACACTTCAGATGCGCGCTGTTCGTTTGCAGCCTTTTGTATTGCACGTCACGTTCCGGGCCGGAGCAATCTGAATTATTGTAAATACGAGTTTCATAATCAGAAATTGGACATGAACAGCCTTTCAAGTCATAGCTATTTAGGCTACTACTCAGAGATTATTTTGATACTTGAGTTTCCGAGTTAGGCGGGCCATAAACTTTAGATATGTTGGAAGGGACAACGATTGCTGCTGTCAATGCTATTCTTTATGATTCTTTTTATTAAAAAAAGGTGAAAAAAAGACAACAACAACTAGGCTACATCACCTTGTCTTGTCATTAAAGTAGTGCCCATTTATATACAGTATCTCACAGAAGTGAGTACACCCCTCACATTTTTGTAAATATTTGATTATATCTTTTCATGTGACAACACTGAAGAAATTAAACTTTGCTACAATGTAAAGTAGTGAGTGTACAGCTTGTATAACAGTGTAAATTTGCTGTCCCCTCAAAATAACTCAACACACAGCCATTAATGTCTAAACCGCTGGCCACAAAAGTGAGTACACCCCTAAGTGAAATGTCCAAATTGGCCCCATTTAGCCATTTTCTCTCCCCGGTGTCATGTGACTCATTAGTGAGTTCCACTCAGAACAGGCCTCGTCATGGTCGACCAAAGAAGATGAGTGCACATGCTCAGCGTCATATCCAGAGTTTGTGTTTGGGAAATAGACGTATAAGTGCTGCTAGCATTGCTGCAGAGGTTGAAGGGGTGGGGGGTCAGCCTGTCAGTGCTCAGACCATACGCCAAAAGAAGAGCCAATAAATCTTTCACCTGCGCTCAGTGTGAAAAGAGTTTCACACGGAAAACAAGTCTTGAGCGTCACATGAGGGTTCATACTGGAAATAAACCATTCACTTGTGATCAATGTGGGAAGAGTTTCACACAATCAGCAAACCTTAATGAACACATGAAGATCCACACTGGAGAAAAGCTGCATGCATGTGATCAGTGTGGTAAAATGTTTATATGGGCTTCAGTTCTGAAGAAACACTTGAAAGTTCATTCAAAGGAGAAACCACCTTCATGTAATTTGTGTGGTAACAGTTTTGTGCGTCTACAAAATTTGAAAGTAGGTCAGAGAATATACAATGTTGTGGGAGAGTACATGTGCTTTGAGTGTGAAAATACTTTTACTTCAACGACGTGTACAAAACAGCATGAGAGGATTCACACTGGAGAAAAACCTTATAAGTGTGCACACTGTGACAAGATATTCAGTCGGTCAGCACATCTGAAAACACACAATAGGATCCACACTGGAGAAAAACCTTATAAGTATGCACATTGCAATAAGCGATTCAGTGATTCAGGAGACCTAAAAAGACATGAGAGGATCCACACTGGAGTGAAACCTTATAAGTGTTCACACTGTGACAAGA
>NW_015505962.1:365566-374181 GCF_001515645.1 Sinocyclocheilus grahami
GTCCTAACCCGTCATTACAAGTGACATGACAAAGAAACATTATCTAAAGCTTTCACAGTGAATAAAGTTAATCTTCATCTTCAAAACCAGCAGATTCAGCTGTGAGATTCAGATCAACTCAAAGATGGAGTTCCTGCCCAAAGAACAATGTCAGGAAGTTTTATTCTTATGTATCGTTTTGCTTCATGATATGAATTATATCATTGTGCTTTCTTATGAGTTTCATATTATGTTCAGTTGTCTTATAATGTATATTTGTCACTTGTAGTTTACTTACTCTTTAATGAACCAAAGTAGAAGCTTGTTACCAACTGTTTTTGTTAAAGAAGCTGAAGAAGAGACTGTAACACTTTTAGGAGAGACTGAGAATTAATTGTAATAGTGTTCTTCATTTTTAAAATTACTAGTTATTCTTCCACTTAGGAAACACAGATGCAAGATATACTGTCCTGTAGATTTGTTACTGATCCTTCTGTTCTTCTCTTGTAAGTAGGAACGGTACCTGAACATGGTATTAAATGAGCTCTGGGGCTAAAATACGAAAGACCATAGTATTGATAAGCTTTGACGTGATCGGATCTGCTTTCGCTACTGGAGAAGCTAAGAAGATACACTAACAATTTATTATTGCTACATAAAAGTTATCAAGCTAATTGTACTTACCAATCATTTCTATATGCAATATCATCATCAATTATACATTTGCGTTGAGCGATTAATCAAATTTTATTGTTGATTTTGAGTTTGTCTTCCATGGATTATAAAAACAAGATGTTTGAGGTAAAGCGATATATTGGAGAAAATCTGATTTTTCAGTATCCTGGATCCGTGCATTAGTTCTTAAAGTGACAGCAGTCTAATAAACCTGTAGTCATTTGTATCATTAATGATAGTCAAGCAACTAAAGAAAAAGAGACACTTCAATCTTTGCTCTTGACTGAATGACTTTAGCTTTAATAAGCATTATTCCATCAGTTTATACAGTGAAGACTATGCAGTTTTATTTTAGATTTTATTAATTTATTCAGTTTCTGTTGTAGGCTATTATTTACCTGAGTACTAGACCTTAGTTGTTTTTTTGTATCAAAATTATATATAAAATGTATAAATATTAACACTATAAATGGCTTCATACGGGTGCAATTACAAGTAGATGTTTTATATTAATTTGTTTTTATAATAATAATATGTTCAAACATGCAGTTTCTTTCTTATAGATTTTTACATTTCAGAATATAAAGCCATTCAGGTTTTTTTTTTCATTGAAAATCAAACAACAGCACAAATGAATACCATTAAAGAACTGGACTGATGTGCAGTGTCGTAAGAATAGTAATACTGTTAAAACCTTAATGATACCCATGCCTACTTAAAATCTATCTCATTAGTTTTCCTTTTCAATTTAATTAATTATCGATCACTTTTTCTTTGAGCAATTATTGATTAAATTGTACTTTTTTATTAATACATTGTCTTCATTTTATTAATACATTGTCTTCATTTCATTGACTTTAATCAACTTTTATTGTCTGCTAATTGTATTTGCAAATGGAAAATATTTGCTTTTTGGGTTTTCTCAATACACGAGCCAGTACTGAGCGGGATGCTGGAGGAGAGATGTTTGTGGCTCTTAGTGAGGAAGACTTTATCAAGGAGCAGATGAAGGAGAGAGGCTGAGTTCATGAATGGTATTGAACGCTGAGCTGTAATCTCTGAAGAGCGTTGTTCTTACACAGGTCTCCTGGAGCTGGAGGAGGTTGAGTGAAGTGTGAAGGGCTGTGCTGATGCATAGCCCAGAGAGATTAGGACTTTTTTTTTTAAAGTGACAAGTATAATTAATAAAAATTTTGCACTTACAAATTGCATAAATAATATTATGAATATTTTTAAATATAAAATTTAGAACACGGAAATATGACTGATACTTTTAAAAATGAGACCAAAATTACCAGTAGGTGGCAGCAAGCCACTGTCTTAATGAATGAGTCGTTGAGTCCTTTATTCAGTCAGTCCTTCAAAACGGCTGATTCATTCAGAAACGAAGAAAGAAACTTATTTTTATGAATGGGTCAGTGAATCAATGATTCAAGGCATTCAAAAAAGTCAAATTCATTCAGTAACAGAACTGCAGTGAGACGCACAACATGACTTTGGAACCATTTTTACTAGAGCAAAAATAATTTTTTTTCTCTACGATTTAAATCACTTATTAACTTCTTGTTTATTGAATTATTTTGCCCTGACTCAGTGAAGTCTGCCACAGACAATGCTAACCAATCTGTCCATTCTAATTGCATGTGTCTCATAGAAAGTCTGTGCATATAATACCATAATTAAAAGTGTATTTATTGCTATACAGTAACAATAGTCTAATGTTGACAGTTGCTGAGATCGGTATTATGAATTAATAGGCTACAGTAAGTTACAGTTGCCCCAAGCAGTTGCATTTTCTGTTTAAGTGCTGGTTTAATTGAATTATAATGCTCATGAAAACTCAACTCAACACCGATCGGTCTGCGCAGCGCTGCTTCAAGTACAACACAAATAACATTTTTTTTATTACAATATGTAAGAAAAAGTGAAGACGTCGAAGATCTTGATGAAGAATAACTTTTATTACAGAATAGTAGTGATAAAGTACATGTAGTACCTTGGGTTCAACGGAGTCAGACTGAACCCCGAACATCCTAAGCTCAATCATTTTATACAGTATTACGTTTATCTTCCCTCTCAACATGTAAATGAAGTTTCGTTTTAAATGTAAATTGCGGATGACAATTAAAGTGATAGTCTTCCGTTCCCACATCTTCGGTAGACTCAAGTGGGAAGAACCAAAAGTTAAGGTGATAAGATTAAACAGAATCCATAGCAGTTCTTTCATGTACCCTTTTGGTCAGCAGATGGTTCTTGACGACTTGCTGCTTCTCCCACACTATCTCTGGAGGTAATGTTAATATTTACATATGATTAAGATCGGAAAGAACTATCTATATGATAATTAAGCTCTTTGTAGAGAAAGGAGCATAGTTTAATACACAATTTGGAGTGGAAGCTGGGTCGAGGCAGACTATAATTTCTTACAATAATAACAAAGATAATTAAAAAAAATACAGTATGTACAAAACACTACATCTCTGTGGCGCTGATTTGGCCGTACGCAGGGAAAGAAGGAGACCAGAGGACATTGTATGACTGGCTGAGGTGCCTCACGTAGCAACCCAACGAGCCTATAGTGTGCAGGTCAGGTGTTCGCTGTTAGTGCGTGAGCTGTACTCATAGAAAGCTCGAGAAAACTGCGTCATTGGACCGTTGGACTCGTCAACCGAAAACCTCCTTCAGAGAAAAAAGCTGATATTTTTCAAGGTGAGTGTAATATTTATTGGTATTTGCAAACGTTGTACCGTGTTTTGCAATGTTAATGTTAAGGTTAGAGTCATGCTAACATTAGCTAACTGCAAAGCCTGACCCAGATAGCAAATGACATCTGGCCCAGTTCTGGCCCACATCTCCCACATTCTTCTGGCCCACATACCACTGTTAGTGCGTGAGCTGTACTCACAGAAAGCTCGAGAAAACTGCGTCATTGGACCGTTGGACTCGTCAACCAAAAACCTCCTTCAGAGAAAAAAGCTGATATTTTTCAAGGTGAGTGTAATATTTATTGGTATTTGCAAACGTTGTACCGTGTTTTGCAATGTTAATGTTAAGGTTAGAGTCATGCTAACATTAGCTAACTGCAAAGCCTGACCCAGATAGCAAATGACATCTGGCCCAGTTCTGGCCCACATCTCCCACATTCTTCTGGCCCACATACCACGTGGAATGACGGTGATGACTCAGCCTGAGTCTGGCTGACAGAAGTCAGCCACAACTGAACTGGATCTGGGCCACATCTCACAAATGGCAAGGGCAATTTCTGGCCCAGTTTTGGCTGACAGAAGTCAGCCACAACTGGACCGGATCTGGGCCACATCTCACAAATGGCATGGGCAGCACCTGGCTGCACAGCCTGACCCAGATAGCAAATGACATCTGGCCCAGTTCTGGCCCACATCTCCCACATTCTTCTGGCCCACATACCACGTGGAATGACGGTGATGACTCAGCCTGAGTCTGGCTGACAGAAGTCAGCCACAACTGAACTGGATCTGGGCCACATCTCACAAATGGCAAGGGCAATTTCTGGCCCAGTTTTGGCTGACAGAAGTCAGCCACAACTGGACCGGATCTGGGCCACATCTCACAAATGGCATGGGCAGCACCTGGCCCAGATGTCACCCCCGCCATTTCTGAGATGTGGCCCAGATCCGGTCCAGTTGTGGCTTACTTCTGGGTTAGATATGGCCTACATTTACCCTTTCTAGATACAAAAGCATATGCAATTCATCCAGAATAAAGAAAACACTCATATAGTCTAAACTGCTTTATTAAAATATCAAAATTAGACAAATACAGATATTTAAAAAAAAAATATATACATAGAGAGAAATCAGAAATACAAATGCATGTGTATAGATATAAAACAAATACATTTACATTATTACAAAATAAAAAATACAGATAAATATTTATAAATCTAGTTAAATACACATTTACATTTAGCAGACTTACAAGCGACTTACAAATGAGGACAATGGAAGCAATCAAAATCAACAAAAGAGCAATGATATGCAAGTGTTTTAACAAGTCTCAGTTAGCTGAACACAGTACACGTAGCAAGGTTTTTTTTTTAAATTGCATAATAAATAAAAAGAAAACGGATAGAATAGAGCAAGCTAGTTTTAGAGGCCTTATTTACTTTTGTTAATTGTATAATAAAAAAACAAAACAGATAGATAGAATACAAAAAGATTAGAGAAGCTAGTGTTAGTTTTTTTTTTGTAAGAAAACAAGCAGTTAGTAAATGAAAGACAACATATACACATGACATGTATATCACATAACATATTAGGGCTGTGCGATTTGGGGAAAATATCTAATTGCGATTTTTTTTGACAGATATTGCGATTTGATTTGCGATTTTAATTTTGCAAAGTCAAGCTTCAGCTTAATATTGTCAATAGTGTGCAGCACAGTATGGGTTTCGTTACCCTGCTGAAAAAAACAATAGAAACCATCACAGAAATTCTTATGGTTTCCATTAAAACAATTACAAAATTCCTTTTTGTAGTGTGTTTTGGGCATTATTCCAATAGGAATTACTGTTCTATTGTTTCCCATCTGCCAGTTTACATCCCACCAATAGAATCCATCAAATACCAGTAGACACCATTATAGTTTACATTAAAACCAATATAAATCCCATTATAACCCTTAAATCCATTAAATGTTCTATTGTGTTTTGAGAGGGGTTCTATGTTTTTTTTCAACAAGGAATATTACTTTTACAGTATTTACTTAATTACTGAATTTCAAAGGAATAGGATGATTTATTCGTATTTAAGTATTTAGGATTTTAAGAACAAGTGGAAAATGTGCTGAATGTTTCATTTCTTCCAAGTGAAATTAGCAAAGCAGTTAAACTGAATTTACATTTGTGTTAAATACGGAGACGGGCGTGAGTTGACACAGGTTGCAGCCGTGCGTCAAGCCTTGTCCATATTGCCAGATGTGCTCGTAGAGGCTTGTGGTGTGGAGTATACAGAGTATAAACGAGCATTACGAAACAGGCTGCGTATGTACAGCAAGTGTAAACGGATCCTCCGTGAGACGCGGCAGAGAGGAGGGAGAATGAGAAGCATTCTGTGTGCGGTCTTCTGAATTGGGAATAGCGAACATGCATTATAAACTTATTTCAAATTAGAATCTGTTGGGGAGATAAAATGTGCAAGATAACGTATATGTACTAATAAAAACATCTAGGAATGTATCTTTTACTCTCCAGTACTGAAAGCAGAACCAATAAGGGAGCTCTTGATATGTGTTGTGACACAGCTCTTGCAAATTAACATTACCTTTTTTGTTTGGTGTCTTGTCACTTCGAAGCCAAAGTAATCTCATATTACATAATTTTTTTCTTTAGTATTAATTTGCCTGACTATCGATCTGACCCTGTAGATGCCATAATCACACACACTCTCTCTCTCCCGCTTTCTGTTTGTTTTTTTTTAATGGAGGGTGTTTACGCAGTTGGTTAGAGCAGTGCCGATTGGGGAGAATGGAGGTGCGCTCATTCTATTGGTTAGTAAGACTGCCACACAAGGCTGGCAGTCATGCATATGCTCTGGAAGAGTAATATTGCGTCCACAACGCAGGTTTTGCAATTAGCAAATCGCAACGTCTCAAATCGTGATTGTGATTCGATTTCGATTAATCACACAGCCCTATAACAGATACATACAGAATTCCAATAAAGTATATACATTCAACTATTCTCACTGGACTGCTACATTGTTAACCAGAGGAGCACAACACATTTCTGCAAGAGGAGTCAAAGAAATGGAGAATTCAAATCAACAGTTCGATAACTAGCTAACTAACCATGAGCAAGGCAAAACGGGAGTCCATGAAACAGGCAGGGGTCAAAACTAGAAAGCAGTCCAAAGAAAACATCAATCCAGAGGGTAATTCAGACACGAGGTCAGGGGCAAGCGAGGGTCAGAGCCAAAAAGCAGTCCGATACCAACAACCTGGAGACAGGAGAAGACAACATCTTAAAGGTGCTTTATGTATTTTTGACAGTATTAAAGCATTAAAATATTATGTTTGCAGATATAGAATGTTTGCAGCGCCCAGTTCAACTGCAGGCTGTCAATATTACATAATGCACCTTTAAATCTTCTCTCCTGGCCTCCATCCCATCTCTGGCAAGCTGCAGCCATCTTTTAATCCAGTGTTCGACTTCCTGGTCTGTTGCAGTGGCGGTAGTTTGTATGTCCATCTATAGTTGCCATCATCTAAGGTCTTTTTGAGTATTGGCATCATCTGAAGTCCTCACAAGTCCTGGTGCTGTGCAGTTTCTAATAACCCTGGGATGGACATTTGGAGAAACAGGAAGGCAAAGGGAGAAAGATTAGCATAGCTGCTGTTCATAATATTTCAGGCAAAAAATTATCATGAGCACTTTTTACTATTTCATCAATGGAGTACAAGGTTATGACATGTGTTTTGTGAATGCTTGGCTAAAAAGGAGTGTTTTTAATCTAAACTGAAAGAGTATGCAGAATGTTTCTAGATCCCTTAATAAACATGATTTGTTCTCAGTATTTGGGGAACAGACACAGTCTCTATAGAATGGACTACATATGCCAGAGTATCATTTAATACATTTTAATCAAATTTAAGTGGGAGGAACATCATAACTGTAATTTACACAACCATTCAAGAGTTTGGTGTCTGTAAGATATTTTATGCCTTTAAAAGAAATCTCTTATGCTCATTACGGCTCAATTTATTGGATCAAATTACAGTAAAACAGTAACACTGTGAATTCAAAACAACTCTTTTCTATGTGAATATTATGTTAAAATGTAATGTATTCCTGTGATCAAAGCTGTATTTTCAGCATCATTACTCCAGTCTTCAGTGTCACATGATCCTTCAGAAATCATTCTAATATGCTGATTTGCTGCTCAAGAAACACTTCTGATTATGATCAATGTTAAAATACAGATATGCTGACATTTTTTTTAGGATTCGTTGTTACATAGACTCCAAACCTTTGAATGGTACTGTTACATGCATTAAATTGATCAAAATCATGCGTAAAGATTTTTATTTCAAATAAATGCTGGTCTTTTGAACTTTCTATTCATCTATGAATCCTGAAAAATAAAATGTATCACGGTTTCCACAAAAATATGAAGCAGCACAACTGTTTCAACACTGATAACAAGTTTCTTGAGCAGCAAATCAGCATATTAGAATGATTTCTGAAGGATCGTGTGACAATAAAGACTGGAGTAATAATGCTGAAAATACAGCTTTATCATCACAGGAGTAAATTACAGTTTACAATGTATTCACATAGAACACGGCTATTTTAAATTGTAATAATATTTCACAATATTACTCTTTTTACTTATTTTTAATCAAATAATTACTGCAGAGGTGAGCAGAAGAGAATTCTTTCCAAAACATTAGAAATGTTTGGCTCATGTTAGAAAACACTCTCTGTCTTTCTGTTGAGTCCAGATATGTCTTACCCCTCCTTTTTCTCCCTCTCTCTCATTCTTATATATACAACGCATTCTCTCTGAATTCCTCCTTCTGTATCCATCTCTCTCTCTTGATATTATGTTTTAAATATGTCTTACTTATAGGCGAAGTATGCATGCTTAAATGTATACATTAGCTTCTCTTGATTCAAATGTCCCAAATAAGGACAGGAATGTTAGGACTACAAGGGTAAAGGAGTTCGTGATGAAACCATGAAGACAGTTCAGCATTCTTCGCAAAAGTCTATTCCTAATATGTCCATGTTTTTCTGTACATGTGGATTTTATATAAACACATGTTCTTGGCCAAAGATCCTACGTGTATGTTATTCATATCCTCATTGGTTAAGAGGATGAAACTCCCCTCGACATATGCCTATATAATATCTGTATTTCTATGAATAAATTGAAGTATTGAGGATACATTTGACTGTGTGTTTTCTTACTTCCCGGCCGTCT
>NW_015505962.1:374283-377567 GCF_001515645.1 Sinocyclocheilus grahami
GCGCTGCACAGATCGATCGTTGTTTGACATCAAAGTGATTTGAAAGCATAAGGAGCCATCTGCTCTGCTCTCCATAGCTCTCATGGTATTTAAATGTCATATAACGATCGATCTGCACAGTCTGCAAACAGCCAACACCTGGTTATTTTAGGCAATTTAGAAATCTGCCAGGACGTGTCCCCGGAAAATAGCAAATCTGGTCACCTGGTATAGGCCATATCTGGCCCACACACAACAAGCCAGAACTCAACCTAAAACTGGTTTCTCACACATGGGCCACATCTAGCCCGCAAGCAACAAGCCAGAACTCAACCTAAAACCGGTTTGTCACACATGGCCCAGATCTGGCCCACATACAACAAGCCACAACTGACTCTAAAACCGGCTTGATATGCCAATAGCTCTGCCATTGCCAGAACTCAGCCATATGTGCCATATTTGGCCCAGATGAGGCCCGGAAGTGTATGCTATCAGGGTATTTAGTGTGGTATTTTTTGACAATATTCACTTATCATGACAGTAAAATAGGGCATTATAAGTAAATATACTGCAGTATTTCCTCTCTCAATCAGTAGAAAATATGGTTAACACCCAGTCATGCATGGAAAAAAAAATACCGTCATGTACCATGAAATCGGTATAATGTTGAAAAATACTGTGATATAAATTATTGGTCATACCTCCTAGCACTAGGTCGTGAAACCCTAAAACACAATTTTTGAGATGTTAATATATATGAACAGGTTGCACATCAGTGAAAACAACAATAGCACTCATTATTACGGCACAATATTCCACAAAGCTACCGATGTTGATGGTAGAAGTGAGCAAGTCATTGACGCGTGCAAATTAAATCCATGCACACAGATGTTAAAATGCTAACAGTGTCCTTTATTGTGCTTCAACCAATAAACAGTTCTTGCCATTCGCTTCCTGTGAGCGCTCCTTTTAATTCATGACATACAAATGTGTATTTCATACATTGCAGATAGCAAATGTGTATTTCATACATTGCAGATAGCAAACACATTGTCCATAGTCCATATTATTCCTTGCACGGTTATGCGTTAAGCTCAGTCCAACACAATATAGCCATTTGACACAATAAGCTAGTGAGCAGGATAACTTGTAGCTGTAGCTGTACGCTCAATCACGGTTTGCTTTCCTGCCACCAAACATACCTTCTAATTAACCAGGTGCTCTTAATATACAAAAGTGTCACAATGCACAATTTTTTGGAGCAAATTTAATTCTTCCGGTTCAAAAAGAAAAGTTGAGCCTACGTCACGAAAAGTGACATATGCGTTAATGTGGAGTGGTGGCATCGCTGTAGTGATAATAATAGTGGTGGCATGAGTACGCGCATCTACCTCATCAGTTTTCCAAGCTATTCTCAATATTATTCATGAGAATGAACTCTTACGATCCAATCACTGCACTGCATTATGCATGAGGTCGTCTTACAGTGGAGAATTCAAATCTCATGAAAGAGCTTTGCGCTGTCAGTTAATTTCTGTGAACATGACCGCAACAATATTTAATATGACAACACATGGAGCGCGCATGAGAGGAGAAGGGTGTTCCTGCACAACCGGAGGCTGCATTTTCTGGACCGCAGTTCTAGGACCCTATTCTTTTGTAACAGCGCCACCTACCGAATTGAATAATATAGCAGAGGCTGCAGTTTCAGGACCGCATTTCTAGGACCCTGGTGGTTTAGTTTGTAGTAATGTTTGTACATGTTGTTAAAGATATTGAATCTCAGGAACATTTATTTTTTATTTTAATTGTGATTTTTGATTTATAAATGTATCAGATGTTAATTACAAAGTGTGTAAATTTAAATGAATTTCCACTTAAAATATAAATGAAAAATGTATTTCAGTCTTTAAACAACTGAAAAAGTGGAGTACCTTAAGTCTTAGTTTCTTGAAATATACTGTATATTGATTAGCCCCCTTAAGTTGAACTAGCTCATTATCAGGTATAATAAAGATGGAATCAAATTAAATCAGCATTTGCAGTCACTAAATTACAGCCAGATATTTAAAAGTTTGTAGAGAGGCAAGACACAAGACTCAAGAATGCATATTTATATACTGTATATACTCATTTTTGCAATAACACATAATACAACATCATAAAAAGACCCCCTTTTCCATCAGTTGCTGCATGGACAGAAAGGCTGTAGGCTTCAACTTCTGAGAGAGATACAAAAAAGAGAGGGGGAGGGAGGGAGAATTAAATAAGAAAAATTTGCTTTAACATGTTGAACTCTGTAATATATATTTCTGATTCAACACTTATGCACTGTTGGGGTTGTAGAGAGAGAGAGAGAGAGAATAGCCCCCTTAAGTTGAACTAGCTCATTATCAGGTATAATAAAGATGGAATCAAATTAAATCAGCATTTGCAGTCACTAAATTACAGCCAGATATTTAAAAGTTTGTAGAGAGGCAAGACACAAGACTCAAGAATGCATATTTATATACTGTATATACTCATTTTTGCAATAACACATAATACAACATCATAAAAAGACCCCCTTTTCCATCAGTTGCTGCATGGACAGAAAGGCTGTAGGCTTCAACTTCTGAGAGAGATACAAAAAAGAGAGGGGGAGGGAGGGAGAATTAAATAAGAAAAATTTGCTTTAACATGTTGAACTCTGTAATATATATTTCTGATTCAACACTTATGCACTGTTGGGGTTGTAGAGAGAGAGAGAGAGAGAACCAAACAGAAACAGAATCATGTTACTGACATCCAACTCCAAATTTAAGTATATAAGTGTTAGCAGATATTTAGCATACAGTCTACTAATACTCTAATGACTGCTAGTTGACATGTAGTCGCAGAGTTACTTATCAACAGTTGTCTAAAGGCTACCATCAAAATAATCAAATTGATATTACAATAAAAATAGTTCAAAGCAAATGTGTACACATTCATCTGATCTGATATCAGATCTTATGGCTGTTTGAAAAAAAAAATATTTATAAGTGGTCTTTGTCTGCTTTAAGTACAGTGAAGTTACTTCACTTAAAGCAGACAAATATCATTTATAAATAATAAGACCACATTAAAGCCTTTTGGAATGTTTTCATGAAGACTTTGTAAGATAATTAAGATGTACTAAGTTATTGTGCAGATCTTAAACAATGGCAAGATATGATGAGACCTATAACACATTATAACTATGAGAAATATAATCCATTGTAACTTAAGTGGATGCAATGTGTTCATTGTGTGTTATAAATCATCATACACTTAACCACAAATAA
>NW_015505962.1:378043-396529 GCF_001515645.1 Sinocyclocheilus grahami
GCAAAAACAGTTATTTTGAGGAAATTGATACATTTAAGATAAAGATACAATAATTTGCAGCATAGTTAAAAGATATTGTTAATGTTATTCCTAATTAAGGCCCTTGGTGAACCTTTAGTCCAGAAGGCAAACCGCTGACCATGCCTTTCAAACATCAACCAGATTAATCTAAAGTACTGCCAAAAGGACAGGCTAATAACACACATTGTGGTGCAACCAAGCAATGAGCCCAGTTTAATTATGAAAGCTGATTTATACTTAACTAATATGCTAAAACAATGAGTATCAAACAAGTTTTCACACTAATACAGTAAGCTACAGGTAAATCTGACATCTCACATCAACATGCTTTTATCATCTTTCTTTTATGTTTAATTTATTAAGTTTAATTAATGTGCTGGCTAGATTTACTTATTGTAGTCATTATGTCAACAAGGTTTAGCTTAATTAAATCATGGCCACGAATTAAGAACATCGTAATAATCAATAAAACTAGCAATTGGGAATTCATTATTATGCTTAGCAGTTCTCAAGTTGGCTATGTAAACTTTGCATCGTTTTAAGGTTATAAAATAAAACTTAATTGAAAATCGGTAAAGTTACTCACTCTGATTGCTGTCCATGTCGTCCATCTTTAGTGATCCAATTCGGTAGGTGGCTCTGCTACAAAAGAATAGGGTCCTAGAACTGCGGTCCTGAAACTGCAGCCTCCGGTTGTGCAGGAACATACTATTGCAAAATTCACACACAAATCCAAGGCGATTCACATTCACAGCCCATGATAAACATTTTTTACAATTAATAATTGGTGATTTCAAATATCAACATTGGCTACCAGAAATCCCTTATTCTGCCTTTAAGTACCTACCCCTGAGATTTTAAAATAAATGTTTGTTTTTTTTTATAATGAACTACCACATTTGCATGTTCACAGCTCTCTGACATTGGTAAATTGTCATATGGCATGCAGGTAAACATAAAATATTTAATTTTTCAGCAAGTGTTTTAATTTAATTATTTTAAAATATTTATTTTAATTTGACATGATTTATGATTTAATTATTTGTTAGCTTTTCATTAAACTCACAAATCCCCTGCAGTTCCTTTACAAACTGCAGTTTGGGAAACCTAGATGTAATATGTTTAATACGCTTGATGTTGTTAACTACAATGAATGGAATATATTTTCTTACTTTTTGTATTTTTACTTCATTATGGTACAAGATCGTCCTGTTTAAATCAATGTGATAAACGAGTTAGGACAAAAGTAATCTAAAAGTAGTCTGATTGTATTACCTAAAATGTGTAATGTAATGGATTACGTTACTGACTATAATTTTTGTCATGTAATTTGGAATCAGTAAGGATTACAATGTGTAATCAACCCTGCTCTGAATAAAAGTATCTTTAATAACCATGAATGTTTATTACAGAAATAATAATATAAATACATTTTCTATTTTCTAACCTTGATTCATCAAATTTTTACATTAAATGTTTTTAAATTTAAATTATTAAATAAATAAAAAAAATTCTTCAGAATTATGTGCTTCTAGAAGCTTGCGTTCTGCAAGCGAATGTTGCTTGATTGTGCATCCCCAAGAAGCACATTATCACTTTTACAGACTTTTAAATTAAATGTTCCCTCCTGGTGGAATGACCTGCCCAACTCAATCCGAGCAGCTGAGTCCTTAACCATCTTCAAGAATCGGCTAAAAACACATCAGTTCCATCTTTATTTGACCCTCTAACTCTAACACTCTCTACTCTAATTCTATTCTTTAAAAAAAAAAAAAAACTCTAGCTTTCTAATCTTTTTGTATTATATCTGTTTTCTTTTCATTTATTGTACAATTAACAAAAGCAAAAAGACCTCTAACACAAGCTTGCTCTATTCTTTTTCTATTCTATCTGTTTTCTTTTTATTTATTATATTATTTAAAAAACCCTTGCTACGTGTACTGCGCTAAGCTAACCGAGACTTGTTAAACACTTGCATATCATTGCTCTTTTGTTGATTTTGATTGCTTCCATTGTCCTCATTTGTAAGTCGCTTTGGATAAAAGCGTCTGCTAAATGACTAAATGTAAATTTTTGATGATGCTACACGTTTTAAATATCATACGGCATATTTGCAGATGTATTCGATTTTTTTTGTTATTATTTATTTGTTCACTGATCATTTCAATGCAGAAACAAATTCTCACTTATGAAAATATATGAATGATTGTCCTCGCCACCTACATCACACTGCAAGTTTTTTTTTAATATTATTTATTGATTTTATACACTAGATGTTTTAGATTTAAATAATAATAATAGAAAAGGATAATTAAATAATATTAGTCAAACTGCAATATTGACAAGAAAACCACTGATATCTCTTGGCTGGATAACTTTAGCTATAATAAGCCATCTGCAGCTGAAAATTAATATAACGTGCCTTAAAAAATAAACAAAGAAACTATATCTAAAGTTAATTATCCAAAGAACAAATAAAGAAACTCTATATCTAAAGTTAATTATCCAAAGAACAAATAAAGAAACTCTATATCTAAAGTTAATTATCCACTTCTCAGTCAAACTCAGTCACAGACAGCTGAAAAGCTCAAAACAGTTTTCTTATAATTAGATCAGATATCTGTTTTGTCTGATATCAGAGCTGTTTGTAACAACATTACACCAGAATCTGCAGCTAGTAACTGTATGCTAGTATTTGCCAGTGTTAAAATCATAAAGCCGATCGGGTAAAAGCTGATCAGGTTGATCGACTGCAGATGATGTTCTTTAAACATACATGACAAAACAGCAACATGCAAATCCATGTTTCACTGCCTGGATTCCAGTTCCTGTAATTCACAACGATCCATTTGCTTCTGTTTTCTGTAGCTATCGGAAATCTATGAAGGTTTTAGATGCTTGTGTTTCCACAGCATTCAAGCTGATCTCTAATGCTATCACTTAATCTTTCTGCCAATCAGTGAGTGAAACCGCAGTGACTCCGCCCACTGTGATGTCATGATGAACAGAATTAGACTAATTTTGTTAAAGAGGCTGCACTTTTGCCAAATGAAAAAAAAGCTACATGCAGCAGCTCACTTAAAGAACAAGAGCTGACATCTGAATGTGTGGGAATTCACAACATCATCAGTCTAATCCGGGTTCAGAGATGATCTCAGCTCTACTGCGGTCAAACTCACTTGAGTTCTGAGTAACATGTTTCCAAACCACAACAGTGAGATCATCTTTAAGATAATCCTTATTGTTAAATGAGAAATCATACATATATTTATACAAATATACATCACAAAAAGCAGCTCTAGATAGACATGTTTTATTTGCATCAACATAACATTTATTACATGTAAAATTTTTGGTTGTGATGGCCTAATGTAAACTGTGGAACATAAAAGTAAATTATTTGAGAAATGTCTCAGTAGCTATTTTATTTATTTATTAGTTACTATATATTAGTAGTTAGACATCAAAATGTATGTATCTGAACACATTTCTTGTAGTTAAGGAGATGGAATGTGTAACAGTAAGCTTTGACATGCTGAGTTCTGTCTTCTCCTCTCAGGGTCACACTGTTATGTCATAGAGGTCATCGGGAACTCTACGTGACCATCGAGTGATTACATTTATTCATGTTAGAAAATAAGTGAATGTGTCTTTAGTCTGCCTTTTTACTCTCTAAGAAGCTGCTCTCATTGTGTGTGTGTGTGTGTGTGCGCGCATGTGTGTAGTGAACCATATTTGATAAGATTCAGGGCAGAGCCTGGCAACCTTGAAATACAGATAAGTGTTCTCTGCGTATGTGTGTGAATGTCTGTCTTTGCAGCTAGATGCAGAGAGAGACAGCTCCAGGAGGAAATCATTGTTTGCCATCACCCTGATGTCAAGGGTATTAGATAAACATCTCTGGAAAGACCTACTGCATCTGACCTCTGATCACTCGTCACCAAAATAATATGTTAACATGTTAATATGTTAACACGCTGGAAGATATGTTTTGAGTTTTACGTCCATGTGTGAAGATTTTCTTAGTTTATCTACCAACCAGAATCTTGCTTACCTATGTATCGATGTAATTAGTGACCTCTGTTAGAGTATAATTACTGGTGTTTCTGACATGTACGCAGAGCGGCCTACGAACTCCATCGAGTGTTGAAGCGGACTTCTGCTGATGAAACTGAAAAAAATTATATTCTTCAGTAAATTTTTCTTCAATTGATTGCATCTCTGACTCCTGGTCCTGATATACCTGGTCCTTGGGTTTTAACTGTAAAATCCCCTACAAGAGTGAGTAAATGATGAAAGAATTCTTATTTCTGAGTGAATTATTATGTACTGCTTACAGACAGGTCGTCGAGCAGCTGGCTGTCTGGTGCAGTCTCAACAACTTGGAGCTCAACACGCTCAAAACTGTGGAGATGACCGTGGACTTCAGGAGAAACCTCCCTGCACTCCCCCCACTCACCATTCCTGGGCACCACAATCTCTCAGGACCTGAAGTGGGACACTCACATTGACTCCATTGAGAAAAAGGCCCAGCAGAGGTTGTACTTCCTTCGCCAGCTGAGGAAGTTCAACCTGCCACAGGAGCTGCTGAAACAGTTCTACTCCGCCATCATTGAATCCATCCTCTGCACTTCAATAACTGTTTGGTTCAGCTCAGCTACCAAATCTGACCTCAGAAGACTTCAGAGGGTAGTCCGGACTGCTGAGCGAATCATTGGTACAACCCTCCCTTCTCTCCAAGAACTGTACTTATCCAGCGTGAGCAAAAGGGCTGGCAGAATCACTCTGGACCCCTCACATCCAGCACACTCCCTCTTTGAACTGTTGCCATCTGGTTGACGCTACAGAGCACCATAATGGCCAGACACAGGAACGATTTCTTCCCTCAGGCAATCCATCTCATGAACACTTAACAATAACCGTGGAACACACACTATTTATTCACTCATACACTTATTTATCTAACACTCATACTGAGTCTACACCTCAAATTTGCACATAATATACAGTACCTGTACATACAAAACTGTCTATTGTAATATACCTGCACATACAATTGTCAATTTATATATTTTTATTCCTTATTTTTTTTTATTATCTGTGTTTTTTGTTGTCATTCTGTTACACTGTGGAAGCTTATGTCACGAAAACAAATTCCTCGTATGTGTAAACATACCTGGCAATAAAGCTCATTCTAAAATATAACACAATATTGAGTTCTTATTTATTGAACTGTTGTATAAAATCAGTATCACATTTGCACTCATTATATCCTGACAAAAACAGCACTCGTGTGGAGCATGGGATACTATTGGCCACACGTCACTCACTCATATAGCTTAACTGTATCATGATATAAATATGGGAAAAGAACTCACATGTGGCATTTTTGCTTTAATCACACACCACGGGAAATACTACGGGAAATAGTGACAGTGCCAGATCTATTCTTATCTATCCTAAAGAATTGCTGTCTATCCGGTAGATATGAAGTTAGCCACTGAAGAGCAGCACCCGTGATACCTATAGCAGATAGTCGAGAAAGAAGAACAGAGTGGCAAAACAGTATCAAAGGCTGAACTCAGATCAAGGAGAATTAGGATACTGTGGGCACCTGAATCAGAAACCAGAAGGAGATCATTAACTACTTTTAAAACTGCTGTTTCTGTGCTGTGACAGAAACCAGATTGAAACTGCTCATTAAGATTGTTTCTCTAAATGAGACTGCAGTTGTGCTGCAACTACCTTCTCAAGTATTTTAGCAACAAATGGGAGGTTTGATATTGGTCTAAAATTGTTCAGATCTGTGTTATCCAGACCAGGTTTCTTAAGGATTGGGGTGATGGCAGCTACTTTTAGGTCTTGTGGAACATAATTAATGCCAAGGGATCTGTTTATAATATGAGTAATAAGTTGGATGAGTGAAGGCAAAAGGGTTTTGAGTAAGTATGTTGGAATAGGATCAAGTGTGCTGGAGGCAGAGTTAGATTTGATAATCAGTTGTCCGACCACAGATATATTTGTGGGTAAGAAAGTGTTGAGTGGGTGACCTATCAGACATGGAGAAAGGTCAATGCTATCAATTTTACGTAGGAAAAAAGACTGAAAGCTTTCACAAAGATCAACAGAGCCATTAATAGCTATGGACGATGGTTTAACAAGTGTGTTGATCTCAGAGAAAAGAGCTTTAGGTTTGCACTTGGCTTTATTGATGACAGTAGAGATAAATAGAGTGTGCAGTGTTAAGTGCTTCTTTATATTTCAATACTGAATCTGAGAAAGCAATAGCATGCACTGCAAGGGAGGCTTTTTTATAAAGTAATTCAAGGGCCTACATTCAGCTTTCATTACTCTTTCATTACTTCAGGGGTGAACCAAGGAGAGGAGTGAGCAGAAGGGACATTTCTAGTTTTTAGTGGAGCAAGGTTATCCAAAACATTACAAATAGATTCATTATAGATTGAGAGTATCTCATCAGGGCTCATGAGGTTGAGAGCAGATGAGAGAGGGGAGGCAGCAATAGCAACAGAAAAATTGTCAGTGATTACAGATTTCAGGTTACGGTAAGATATAGTAGTTTTAGTTTTTGGTTTTACAAGGGGGAGAGGAAAACCAAAGATAATAAGTTCATGATCAGAGATGCCCAATTCAAGACCCTGAGCACCAACATTGTCAATACCAACAGTACAAAGTAAATCAAGAGTATGAGAATGTCCATTTTGGATGTGGAGAGACACAGAGGAGACAAATTGTTGAATAAAGTCGTTATTTTTGTTTTCTTCACGTACAATGTATTCTCGTCGCTTCATAATGTTACGGTTGAACCACTGATGGCAGATGGACTATTCTGACAATGCTTTTCTTACTTTTCTGGACCTTGACAGTGTAATTTACTTGGCAGTCTATGGGACAGTCACAAGCCTCCAGGTTTTCATCCAAAATATCTTAAATTGTGTTCCGAAGACGAACAAAGCTTCTATGGGGTTTGGAACGACATGGGGGTAAGCGATTAATGACAAAATTTTCATTTTGGGGTGGAGTATCCCTTTAAATACCACAGCCAAACCACCACCTCTGCCAGTGAGATGAGGTTTTGTCAGATAACTGTATCCAGAAGGGGTTAATAGATTAAGTTCAGTTAAGTCATCAGACATTTGCCAGGTTTCAGTTAGAAATAGTACATCCAGATTTGTCGCATTTATAATGTCACTCAGCATTGTACCCTTGCCAGTCAAGGAACAAGTGTTCAAAAGAGCACAGTTGTGTCTGTGGGGCACATGCATTGCACACCTTGGCGAATGAGAAATATCTCTGGTTAAGGGTATGAGAGTACGGACGCGATGGAGAGTCGCATCATAACTATGGTAACGCTTAGATCTGTGCGACCAGGCCACAGGTATTGAAGAAAGAGGGTTGCAGTCATAAATCCACTGACGCTTTGCAGACTGATGGATGTAATGTGGACGACAAGCAATTCCGAGAATTTTACACCATTCATATGTATATATATCCAGACGGGAGGGACAGTTACAGCTATGCAGCTGCGATGAGGTATAACAAAGATCCATGCTATCAATGAGAACCAGAACAAGCCCAGATACTAGAGCCAGCGGTCTCAAGGCCAAAAAGTTGTTCACCTCTTCACGTTAGCAAAGCCTGGATAGGCAGGACCACAAATAAACACTACTCAATGAGAAAAAGCAAACTTTACTCACCTTGAGTACAGAGTGGTAAAGCAAAACCATGGGCAGAGGGATTGTGGGTATTTCAAATAGTGAGACACTGAACAGAAGTTAGCAAAGCAGTCCCAAAAATGTCAAAAACAGCAGTCCAGCAGCATAACAGTTCCAAACGCTCCGATATGGTGATGTCGCTGTTTATTCGGAAGTTCAGACGCTTTGCCCAAGCATCCAAGCACTGTTCCATTAAATCCAAACTTTAAGTTCCAAGAAAACACATCAACACGAACAACTGACAGCATAAAAGATTGACTAAGTAACAAAATAACAAAACAACGAAACAAAAATAACAAGAACAAAACAACGATAGCGATGAGAAGAGGCAGCCACTTCGCACACAGCGTACTCTCACCTGAAATGGAAAACCATAAAAAAATATATATATATACATTGTAGTGTATCAGACCGAATCAGACAATTTAAGATTCGAGCAAGGACATGGTTGAAACACGAGGAGCCAAATTCCACAGAAAGGCCCAAGACACAGGATGTTTGTAAATCAGATCCTGGCGCCACAAGCCTGAAGCAAGTCCACCAACTAGCAGCTTTTGAGTAGCTCACAGCATTTAAGCAAAATAACACTTATTGACAATTCTAAGGAGATTGTCAATTTTGGGGCAAGTAATCTAAATTAAATGGTCAAAGAGATGCACAGCATGACCATCACATGTGAACCAGTGATAGTAATCACGATCACGAACTCTGTGGATTGACTTCCCCCCACCTAGGAGACAAAGAACAGACTGAGATTCCTTACAGACCTCTTAACCTCTGGTCTTCACAGAATGGCACAGAAACTGCCTTTCCATGCACCTAAATGACACTAAAAGGACTTGTGAGCAACTAATAATTTCTATGCATAACTCCATATTATGTATGTAACCCACATGTGTGACTATCAGGTTCTAATCACTTATTGTGTGTGTATTTTGAATAACTATTGAATAGTTTATAGGATTATATTCATGTTTAGTATGTGTGTGTTTGATCAATCAATTCTTTGTCAAATGTATCATTTTCTTGTTATAGAAATCATGTCCAAAATTATACTCTGCAAGAGCGGGAAAACTCGGACCATGTGACTGATGAGATAACATTTGATTTATGAATTGGGAGGAGAAATATACAACACCCCGAGCAAAGACAATATCTAATTGGTCAAGGCACCATTTGGGATGTGTCCAAAAGCCCAGTTTAAATACTCAGAACCCCATCAAATTATTGCCCCTTTGCCTTTTTCCCTTTTAGCTTTAAATCTTGCTCTTTTTTGCCTGCTTTTTAGTCATGTGCTTTCATCGCTTTTAGCCTTTTGCTTTTTAGTCATAGCTTTGAGCTATGCTTTTTAGTCATGCTTTTTGAGCGTGCTCTGGCTTACACGCCAGCTCCTCCAAAACCATGAGCAGAAACGCCACCTAGTCTCGTCAAACTTTACTTCTATTTCTTTACTTTAGTTTCTTTTATTTTCCGTTGAGAGTTTCATGTCCCGAGTTAAGTTTTGCCTAACGCCGCATCTCCGAGTCCGACCTCGAGTGCCGTCTAAAACTTCAACCAGTCCACAACAACTCCGCATCGCCAGTCAACGCCCAACCACTGGCTTCCCAAGACTGAATTTCCAGCCAATCAGCAACTGCGGGAAACCCCCTTTTTTGCAAGGATGACAACAAAGGGAAACCCCGTACACAGACAACTCAAGTAACTCACCTCCAGATTCTGTGCTGAACTGGTGCATTTAATATAAATTTTAACTTCATTGAGGAACTCAATTCGAGGGTTAATTAAGTGATTGATGGTTGTTCAGGTCTATGCAGTTGCACATATTGCTGTAAACTTGGGATTTCACATTTTCATTCTCTTAAACTCATTCTTTCCTCACTTTCTCTCTTTCTGAAACTTGTGTGAATGCGTGTGTTTGTGTGTTAGTTTATATGTCTTAGATTTATCTAATAAAGCCTTATTTATATTGAAAAGAGAAGTATCTTGTGTTTTGTGCTTACAAATTAATGTCTTAAACTGCCGATCTTGTTACTGTGCTAATAAATAGTGTTTTCACTATACTTTGGATATTAATATCCATTGCAGAATTGATGCTATACGGCTCGTTCAATGAATCACTGGCCAACTCCGTAATCAGCCGTAAAACAGTGATTCTGTCCAAATTCCCTATAAAATCTTAAATGATTCCCTTTGAGCTAAATTGACCTGTTTCCCTTACATACATACAGTGGGTACGGAAAGTATTCAGACCCCCTTAAATTTTTCACTCTTTGTTATATTGCAGCAACTATCCAACATGTTTTTGCAGCGTTGAGCAATGTAGCCAATCACAGACATATCTATTGATTTCTTAAATGCAATGGCTAATCAGAAACGTCTTAGTTTGTCAGAATTCACTCACCACTGAAAGCACTGGATTGGTTTTTATTAATTGCAGTTTTGCACGCTCGTGAATCATCTCATGACTAAGTGCAGATACAATGTAAATAAGATATATTATGATATTATACAACATTATGACTGTAACAACGTTTGTAGGTCGGGAAGAAGGAGGTGGTAACCGGCGAACATTTAAACAAACTTTAATAATAAAATAAACTCAAAAGTAAAATATATAAAACAGTAAACAGCCAGAGGACGTAACGGGAGATGGATCGGTTTGTGAAAGGGAAGAGAAAAGCCATAGATGAAGTGGCACAGACCCAGGCAGGTGCTGGTCATTTAAAAGCTAAATACAGAAAATATGACGAGGCATATCTTGCTCTCGGCTTCACTCACCTTGTCTATACCGCGCCGCAACAGCTCTACACTGGACGCGACAAAGCGACCGTTGCAAATCATTTTAACGTTGTGTCAGTACGTCATAAATAGAACAAGGCATCAGTTTAATGTTGGGTTTTGTCGCGCCGTGCCGCATCTAATGTACACAGCATCACTGATTATAATGGTTTCTACTGTATTTTGCCACTCGCATCCGGTGTAGACACGGTGTTTAATGTCATTGGTGAGGAGGAAAGCTTGAGTGTTCTATGCCTTAGCGGACAGCAAGAAACCCACAAAAAACTAATAAATAACAGAGAGAGAATAATAATAATAAGTTATTCTCTCTATGCTATTTTTCAGTGTTTCAAGTGATGCAGGTGTTTTTTTCCCTGTAGGTTTTTTAAATAAAAAAACATTAATTTTTCATGTTTAGTGAAATTATTTGGTAGTCTGAGGGAGGAGCAACCAAAAAAGTGTGAGAACCACTGGTCTAAAGTTAACAGACAGTGTTTAAAATGTGCAGTGCACATGTTTACATATGTTTATTACAGTGACTTTAAATTACCTAAAGTAGTGTGGTAAAGCAACAGATTTGTTTTTATATTTCTGCAATCTACTTTAGTTTCAGTCATTCTTGAGAAGTGGTGCAAAATTGAAAAAATAAAACCTTGTACTCAGACAAATGAAACTACATTGATGTATCTTATATGTACTAAGCTACTGAGCTACGCTTTGATACAACCTCCCAACTTTTCTCTTTTTTAACAAAATGTGCTTTTTTACCTTGGACTGTGTATTATAATTTCAACTTTATATTTAACAGCATTCAAGATGTTTTTAACATTTCAAAACACATTCTGGTGTTAGCAGACAGATTACACTTTCACATGTGACCAACAATTCCACAACAAATATAAAATATCATAATGAAATATTATCAAAATATTCAACTGACGGAGTTGACAGAACTGACAGAGATGACACATCTGACGGTGGTGACGAAAACCTGAATTTGTAGTCATTTTAACAATCAAAAACATTAAATCAGTCAATTACTGTATTAAAACAAACACAACAAACAGTGAGTATGTTATTGTTTATAAAGCTTTTATTCAAGAGTCACATTTAAGTATTTTGATATATCATTGGAACACAAAATCTTATGGTGGTGACATCTGACGGTGCTCACAAATTTGGCATTTCTTTCACAAAACCAATGGCATTCAGCCATTCTATTTTTTTCTATTGATGCTAGATGCTAATGGAACCTGCTTCAGAAGAATACAATTATCTAAATATTTCAAATAATTTCCTCAGAAATTGGAAGATGGTGTTGACATATCATGGCTGTGACAAAGGAAATATTAACATTAGGATTAAAAATATTCTAAAACTAAAACTGAGCAGAGCCTGTCTGACACTGATGTGCTCTACAGAGGTGAACTGTGGCGAGGGGGTCCTTTAGAGTGACAGCTGCCCCTGATATTCCCTGATTTTATTAAATTTTATTGAATGTCTGACGGTGTTGACAAAAAGTGGGGACGCAACTTTTAAAATATTATGAAACATGCATGTGTCATTAAAAAAAACAACCTTGCTTTGATAGGAGATATTATTAAGTGTTGCTTTTGATAAAACAAGCTCTTTTTCATCATTAATTTTTTTTATATATATCCATTTTATTGCATATGAATGATTGATCAATTCATGCATCACCTAATTTCATTGAAACATATAGGCCTGGCCTACAGAAAAAAACATTTATGTTTAATCTATCTAATAGAGTGTTGGTCATACTATACAATGATTTATAGCTTGTCATTGTTGAATAATACAGAACATAAAGAGCTTTAAAAAAATAATTGCATATTAAATCGCAATATTGGTTAAAAAAAAAATCGCAATTAGATTATTTTCCAAAATCGTTCAGCCCTACCTTTATATTTATACTGCACAGTCTATAGCCTCATGTATTGTGGTTACATGTTCATTTTCTAACACCAGTCCCATCTGCATTTTTTGGTCTCTTGTTTCTCATGTTCCTCTTGACAATAACCCATAGATTCTCTATGGGGTTCAGGTCTGGTGAGTTTGCTGGCCAGTCAAGCACACCAACACCATGGTCATTTAACCAACTTTTGGTGCTTTTGGCAGTGTGGGCAGGTGCCAAATCCTGCTGGAAAATGAAATCAGCATCTTCAAAAAGCTGGTCAGCAGAAGGAAGCATGAAGTGCTCCAAAATTTCTTGGTAAACTGAAGGGTGTCAATGATTGTCTTCTGGACAACTGTCAGATCAGCAGTCTTCCCCATGATTTTGTAGCCTAGTGAACCAAACTGAGAGACCATTTTGAAGGCTCAGGTAACCGTTGAGATAGTGAATTGGTGGGTTTTTGTTAAATGTGAGCCAAAATCATCACAATTAAAAGAACCAAAGACTTAAATTCAGTGCACACAGACTGAAGTAGTTTATTTAATACACGAGTTTCACAATTTGAGTTGAATTACTGAAATAAATGAACTTTTCCATGACATTCTAATTTATTGAGATGCACCTGTACATCTAAATGAGTCTCCATGTGGATGGGGCCTTACTATGATTGTTTTTTGTATGACTGAGTAGAGCAGATTAATTGATTAAAGCGCTTCCCACGTGCAGTGCAGTGATGCTGTTTCTCTCCAGTGTGAATCCTCTCATGTGTTTTCAGATGTGTTGACCGACTGAATCTCTTGTCACAGGGTGAACACTTATAAGGTTTCTCTCCTGTGTGTATCCTCTCATGTGTTTTCGGGTCTGATGACTTATTGAATCTCTTGTCACAGGGTGAACACTTATAAGGTTTCTCTCCTGTGTGTATCCTCTCATGTGTTTTCGGGTCTGATGACTTATTGAATCTCTTGTCACAGGGTGAACACTTATAAGGTTTCTCTCCTGTGTGTATCCTCTCATGTGTTTTCAGATGTGTCGAATCACTGAATCTCTTGTCACAGTGTAAACACTTATAAGGTTTCTCTCCTGTGTGTATCCTCTCATGTGTTTTCAGATGTGCTGACCGACTAAATCTCTTGTCACAGTGTGAACACTTATAAGGTTTCACTCCAGTGTGAATCCTCTCATGTGTTTTCGGGTCTGATGACTTATTGAATCTCTTGTCACAGTGTGAAAAGTTATAAGGTTTCTCTCCAGTGTGGATCATCTCATGTGTTTTCAGATGTGTTGACCGACTGAATCTCTTGTCACAGTGTGAACACTTATAAGGTTTCTCTCCAGTGTGGATCCTCTCATGTGTTTTCAGATTTGCTGACTGACTGAATATCTTGTCACAGTGCGAACACTTATAAGGTTTCACTCCAGTGTGGATCCTCTCATGTCTTTTTAGGTCTCCTGAATCACTGAATCTCTTGTTGCAGTGTGAACACTTATAAGGTTTCTCTCCAGTGTGAATCCTCTCATGTGTTTTCAGGTCTGATGACTTATTGAATCTCTTGTCACAGTGTAAACACTTATAAGGTTTCTCTCCAGTGTGTATCCTCTCATGTGTTTTTAGATGTGCTGACCTACTAAATCTCTTGTCACAGTGTGAACACTTATAAGGTTTCACTCCAGTGTGAATCCTCTCATGTGTTTTCAGGTCTGATGACTTATTGAATCTCTTGTCACAGTGTAAACACCTATAAGGTTTCTCTCCAGTGTGAATCCTCTCATGTGTTTTCAGGTCTGATGACTTATTGAATCTCTTGTCACAGTGTAAACACCTATAAGGTTTCTCTCCAGTGTGGATGTTCATGTGTACCTGTAAGGGTTTTTCTCCAGTTTTGACATGATTTTTCTCCTCAACTTCACTCAATTCTTCATTCTCCTCACTTTCTTCAGTAAACTCTAAAATACAAGCAAAAGTAGTTCATTTGTCAGCAACTTAAAAAAAAAACAGAAATGTGAAAGTACATAAAAGTGAACCCCTGTTGTAACAGTGTAAAGACAATTTCTATTAAAAAATGTGTTCCTTTTGATGCAGTTTCATAAACTATTCTTCCCTAAAAATATAAAATATCATTTTTAAAACATTATAGACACAAATCACAAGTTTCTATAAGGATAACATTTTTGTAGTTGATCAAACATTAAATAATCTAACATGCATTTTGTTGAAAAAAAGTGTCCCCCTATTTGCTCCATTTATATTATTCAACAGCTCTAAAGATTGTTTCTATTACAACAAACTAAATCTAAAACTACTTGGAACTTTATAACTGTCAGTATTATTAATCATCTGGGGTCGAAGACCGCACTGGTGTGGTCTGTCATGTTTTTTTCTTGATGACCACAAAAATAACTAAAAATACTCCATTATTTTTGATCACACATAAGAATAAAGTATCATTTGAAACAGCAAAAGGTCTACTTTTATTTGTGCATAGTCATGACAACAAAACAATGTGCTTTTGTAAAATAAAGAAAAAAACAGGGTGCACTCTCTGCAGTCAAGTTTCATCATAGACGTAAATAAAACAACCTGAATCTCAGCGAATACTTGCCTCACAGACATGAGAAATATATGAATAGAAAGCTTGAAAAGTCTGCTTTTAAATGAAGTCAGTCATGTCGAAAACAACTATTCTCTGATAAAGTCATCTGTATGAAACCAACACGAGGTCCAGTCCTTCTCATCTGAGCTTATTATCTGTAATGTGATCACAGCCACGAGCGGCTCCGCTTTTGATATGACAATTGACCACGTGAGACACCCATTATAATCAGTGATGCTGTCTGTCTATACTAGATGCGGCACGGCACGGCACGGCACGGCACGACAAATACGAGGTACTGACAGACACAAAGTTCAAATGATTGGCAATGGTCGCTTTGTCGCGTTCAGTGTAGACAGACTTTGGGCTGTTCACATGTCGTGCCTGCAAACAGTGCGACAAAATACAATGAACCCATTATAATCAGTGATGCTGTCTGTCTATACTAGATGCGGCACGGCACGGCACGGCACGACAAATACGAGGTACTGACAGACACAAAGTTCAAATGATTGGCAATGGTCGCTTTGTCGCGTTCAGTGTAGACAGACTTTGGGCTGTTCACATGTCGTGCCTAAAAACATGTGGAAAACGCCAGTCGCACTGCTTTCTCCTTCTTTCCAAAGTGCTTGGGAGCTTGCGCTTTTTTGGAGTCTGCCGTTGCTAAGCAACCATGATCTGCGCTCTCCACGATGACGTGGAAGTGTCAACAAAGAATAAATGGATTTCCAGCACTGAAAATCGCGTGCAGTAGCTTTGCTACTAAATGTATTTAAAATGGGTATCTCCGTACAGCTGTCGCATCCGGTGTAGACACCGTGTCTGTGTGTGAGCAAAGAAAACAATCAGTATAAATATAATGATCAGTAGCGTATACTAAACATTGCACATCCTGTGATGTGAATATCGCGGATGCGCACATCGTGATATAGATGCTGAAACAATATATCGCACACAGCCCTATATGACAGTTTGACTTTGTTGAATAAACATAAGCACTGCATACAAAATCAAAATGCAGCACGGGTGTTCTATAAGAATGTATCTTTGAAGGGAACTGACTGTCTTCAGAAAAGTTTCGATGCATTTTCATTTTATCTGATAAAGTAGCATTCATGAGTGTAGCGCTGCTTTGTGTACAGCCGTTACCGGGAAAACCGCTGTCTCTGCTGCTACAAAAGCACCTCCTGCTGGCAGAGAATGAGCCTGTCCCCAGAAACATGTGTTTTTGCTGCTCGATTAAGGTAAAAATCATAATCACGGTTATTTTGGTCAATATTGTAATCATAATTATTTAACACGATTATGAGCGGGTCCGAAACTTAATATGATTGATAGCAATACAATTTACAATTTAAAGATAGCAATACAATACAATAGAAAAAGAAAAAAAAAGATACAAATGAAACAGTGTTTTTTGGGGGGGGGAGGGAATTTAATGTAATTAATTAAATGTAATTAATTTAATGTAAAATAAAACAGCATAGTCTTCACTGTAAGAATTAAACAAGCTTTGTTTCTTTTAAAAACTACTAAAGTCCCTCAGTCAAGAGCAGTGAGTGATTTTGTCTTTCTTTTGTTGTTTGATCAATAGTAAGCACAGAGACGGCAGAAAGAATATTACTTGTTGCCGCTTTAAGAGCTGCACGGATCCAATATACTGTTACACACGTATTTTTATTCTCAAATATTCACGTTAATTTAAGACATAACTGACGATGGTTTACACAAATAATCACCAAGCGCCGCATTTGCGTGTATTTGACCGTTTAGGCACGCATCTTAAGCCAGATGTTCACTTTACTTGTCCGTGTTCTGTTCCATCTCTGAGCGCATACACAGAACAGCGCAAGTTATCTTTCAAGTGTCTCTTTCTCTTTCACATCAAATAAACATTAATAAATCAAGCACGTCCCATTTTATGAAAGTTACATTACTGATTTGCATGTGAAATTGGGCTTTTATGGAGGAGCGAAAGTGTACCGCTGGAAAGGGGGCGGAATGGGGGCAATAATCGGTTTATCTTGATTATTATATTTTCATAATCGTCTGAAGTCGAAATCTAAACTGAATTCCGTTTAATTGCACAGTCCTTTTTGCACAGTTTTTGTTGTTGCTCACTCTATGTTTCTATTTTCGGCAGCAACACTAAGCACTTTCCGTATTATTTTTCCTGGCAAAAGCACTTTTGTTTCAATCTATAACAATAATCAGCCTATGTGTCATGTCATGCATTCGTTTGTTATTTTTTTGGCACCATCTTGTACGAGTGAACTTGAACTAGTTGTGTTCAACCAAGTCTCAGCCTTTCTCACACAGAACAACCTCCTGGACAGCAATCAATCTGGCTTCAGAAGTGGACATTCGACCGAGACTGCCTTGCTTTCAGTTGTTGAAGCCCTAAGACTGGCAAGAGCGGCTTACAAATCTTCTATACTTATTTTGCTGGATCTTTCTGCTGCTTTTGATACAGTGAACCACCAGATTTTCCTGTTAACCCTATTGGAATATAGCATCTCAGGAACCGCACGCCAGTGGTTTGAGTCTTACCTCTCTTACCTTCAAGGTATCTTGGAGAGGTGAGGTGTCCAAGTCGCAACATCTAACTACTGGGGTGCCTCAGGGCTCAGTACTTGGACCACTTCTCTTCTCTGTCTACATGGCATCAGTAGGTTCTGTCATTCAGAAATATGGCTTTTCATATCACTGTTATGCTGATGACATTCAACTCTACCTCTCATTCCATCCTGATGATCCGACAATAGCTGCTCGCATCTCAGCATGTCTAACAGACATTTCTTGTTGGATGACAGACCATTACCTTCAACTCAACCTGGCTAAGACAGAACTGCTTGTGGTTTCAACAAACCCATCACTTTATAAAAAATGTATTTGTTAGGCTCATCAACCACAACTCCTTCAAAAACAGCTAGAAACCTTGGAGTTGTGATTGATGATAAGATGAATTTCTCAGACCACATTGCTAAAACTGCACGGTCCTGCAGATTTGCTTTATACAACATTAGGAAGATCAGGCCCTTTCTTTCAGAACATGCAACACAACTCCTTGTTCAAGCTCTTGTTCTATCCAGGCTGGACTATTGCAATGCTCTCTTGGCAGGTCTTCCAGCCAGTTCTATCAAACCTTTACAATTAATCCAGAATGTGGCAGCAAGATTAATCTTTAACCACTTGAACGCTGCGCCCTCAATCGGACCCACATGTGGTTCCAATATTGCATCATCAAAATTATTTTTAAAAATTAATAATAATAATAAATAAGTTGTGGAGCACAAAACTAGACATATATGGTATATTTTAAAAGCTTAGAACCTCAGCTTTCATAACAACCCCATCACTTTTGCATTTATGTTACATGAAAGAACATAATAAGGTCTGAATTCGACCCCCTCGCAACGACCCCCCCCCCCCCCCCCCCCCACAT
>NW_015505962.1:396544-397754 GCF_001515645.1 Sinocyclocheilus grahami
AATAGGGTCAAAATTCCCCCCCCCCCCCCCACCACGCAACGACCCCCCCTTGAGAAAATCATATGAATAATATTCAATTTCATATTTATATCACACAAACATAGACGAGTCACATATCTAATGAAAGCTCTCACTCTCCAGAATATCAATATACAGTTTTCACTGATCAAACACGTTACATTAACAATATTATCAAAAGAATCACAAAAATGGAAATGACAAGTGTGTTTGCTCTGAACAAGCAAACACACGAGTCATATTCCGATCACTACTTCCCTGTGTAGCTACTAGCTTCAAACGCTATATCAGCTAATTCTTTAGGTTGTTTTCTTCTAAATGAGACTATTTTCACGTGTCTGTGAGCATGCATGGCCAAACAACACTGTAATATGACTCAGATGTGCAGATCAAAACATGCGATGCAGCCAAAAGCTTTTATTACCCTTACTTTGGATGATCTTTGTTAGCCGCGATTGTTGATGACGTCATCGCGTATTGCGTCATATGTCAATAAAACTGACGACCGTAGCTATCCTTAGACAGGTTGATCAAGCTTCTAGAGCAGTGGTTGCCAACCCGAGCTCTGCTTTGTTTACAGTGGTAATCAAGGAAATGCTATAGTGCGGTCGGTTCATAAGCAGTGTTGCCAAGTCTGCGGTTTTCCCGCGGAATAGGGCTACTTTAACACTGTTGCTGCGGGTTGTTGTTCATGTCCGCGGGTTGAAGCGACCCAATAACGTGATATTTAGCCCCTGGAATGTAAATTTTACTGGAAGATCCCCGCCCAAAAATGTGTATTTTACCCCTGGAATGCGATTTTGAATCCCCCTCGAAACGCGATTGGACTAGTTTTATTGCGAAAACCTGGCAACCCTGTTCATAGGTGCCACCTGCTGTCAGAGAGTGCGTCTCATTCAGACCTGCTGTTTTTGTTTCGTGCAGATTTTTTATGTAGCAAATAAATAAATAACACCTAAAGTCAGGCCCTTCTGTTTTTGTTTTAAATCCTGAAATTAATCTAAATCAAATCAAAACCAACTGCCCGTGCAGATCGTGATTAAAATGCAGTGGTTGCCTCTAATTTCAAATGACTAGATATTTTTGTTTAAAGTCAGTTTGTTTGTGTTAAAGCAAATAGCCAATAAATACATTTGCTTAAAAATCAGTATCAAAATCCAATTTGCTTGTAAAAAAAAAAAAAAAAAAAAAG
>NW_015505962.1:397984-398871 GCF_001515645.1 Sinocyclocheilus grahami
AGGCCGAGGTCAGGGATCTTGGGCCTAAAAAGGTTGGTGACCACTGTTCTAGAGCATTCTGAGCCTGAGATCTGTGGTTCCGAGCGGAGGGTGGTGGGCGGTTGGCGACACTAGGGTGTGACTGGAGCAGAGATGGAAGGAAGTGACGTAGGATCAGGAAGTGAGCTGTACATAGAGGATGAATGTAGTTGCGGGGAGAAAGGAGGTAAAAATGGAAATTGGAACATAGTAGAAAATCGGAAAAGGAAAAAAAATGGAATCAACTTTCTGGTTGGGAAAGTGAAAGGGAAAGACAACAGGAGAAAAGGAAAAAGGAAGAGTTTAAGGTAATGATACATTTCCGGTCCGATAATATGTACACTGTTGGAAGAGAAGAAATGGATGACGGGAGTAATAACAGGGGTCCCAACAGATGTATCAGAAGACACAATCAAGAGAAGTTTATCAGGAATGGTTGAACCAAGAGAAAATACTCAAAAGGTTACAACTAGAACAAAAGAAAGCCATAGTTGTAGCAAGGTGAATGATAATACTATGCTAGTAGACAAAGTATAATTCATTGCCTTTGTGGCTGAAGTAATAAACTGCTCTGCACAAACAGAAAGTAGAACAGAAAAGATTAGAATTATAATCAGAGCAGCAGGAAAACATCTGAAAACAGAAGAAGTAACTGTGGAGCAAATAAATGAGAGAATCAAGATGCAAAATACAAACTCTCAAGCAGCATGTGGTGGATTGTAATGGTTTTTACAATTTTACAGTGAAATGCAAGAAGTCTGATCGCTAATGGACAGGAGTTTTAAAAAATTGTTGATAGTTTAGAAAGCAGACCGCAAAATATATGTATACAGGAAACATGGCTGAAAACGCATTTAAACTTTGTTTTA
>NW_015505962.1:399346-401319 GCF_001515645.1 Sinocyclocheilus grahami
GTCATATCTAACTCTGGAAAAGTAGAAGTATTGGCTGAAAATTTTGTTAAGGTTCATAGTAATAGAAATATATCAGAAGAAATTAGATTATATAGAGAAAACAAAATGAAGGAAAATCCAAATATTTTAGAGCAAAGAGATGTGAATGAAAGCTCAATAGATGAAGTTTTTACCATGTATGAATTAAATCAGGCACTTGTAGGAGTTAGAAATACTTCTCCTGGTAAAGACGAAATATGTAATGAAATGATTAGGTATCTATCAGATAAGTCAAATAATATTTTATTATATCTTTTTAATAGAGTATGGAAATTAGGACAACTCCCTTCCTCTTGGAAACATGGCATAATTATTATAATTGTGAAGCCAGGAAAAGATCATTCCCAAGTTACAAGTTACAGAACGATTGCATTAACTTCTAACCTCTGTAAACTAATGGAACCTATGGTAGTGGCAAGATTGAATTATGTCCTGGAATCAAAAAATCTTTTATGTCCTCATCAGAGTGGTTTTAGAAAAGGTAGAAACACAACAGATGCAATTTTAAGTCTAGAATCAGATATAAGAAAATCTCAGATTAATAAAATCTCAGATTAATACAGAAGTATTAGTTGGTGTGTTTTTAGACATAGAGAAAGCGTACGATATGATGTGGAAGGAAGGACTTTTAATTAAACGGAATAAAATGAATATTAATGGTAGAATGTATAACTGGATTAAGGATTTTTTTATGCAGACGATGGTGCTTTATGGAAAAGAGGTAGAAATTTGTCGTATGTAGAAGAAAGCATGCAGAATGCTATTAAAGAAGTTGAAATGTGGGCAAGTAATTGGGGATTTCGAATATCAGTGGAAAAAACTCAAATAATATGTTTTTCAAAAAAAGAAGAAAACACCAGTTGTTAAGTTAAAATTGTATGAGCAAAAACTGGAGCAAGTATCTGAATTTAGATTTTTAGGTATTTGCTGATAGACAGTCTCTAAAAAGAATATACTGTGCACTTATAAGGTCTACTTTAGACTATGGGAGTATGCTTTATGGAACTGCCTCAGCATCTCTGTTAGATAAGGTGAATAAAATACAAAACCAGACATTGCGATTATGCTGTGGAGCATTTAAAACTTCTCCTGTATCAGCTTTACAGGTTGAAATGAATGAGATGCCTGTGGAGCTTCGCAGGTTGAAGCTGAAACTGGTATATTGGGCTACTGTAAAAGGGCATTCAGAAATACATCCAGTTAAAAAAGTATTAGAAAACTGTTGGGAACATGAATACATAAATATAAATAGTTTTGGATGGAAAGCAAATAATGAGGCACATTAAATTGGAATAAGTAATTGTGATGTTTGCAATACTGTTGTGTTGCCAGTAACTCCTCCATGGTTATTCCCAATTGACTTTCAGGTTTTAGTGAGTATAAATGATAAAAACAGACAAGAATCTAAAGATTCAATAGTTGAACGGGACTAATAGATTGGTAGGGGTGTTGATGCTAATCTACCACGGGACTCGGGTAAGAAGTGCGACAGGAGACAGTGCACTGTTCAACTCTTTATCTGAAGTATTTAACTGTTCACAGTAGATGGCACAACATTGCTCCAAGTAGATTGGATATTGTACAACTTAAGGCCACGAAGTGTTAAATGTGGTCTTTTACGTGCTATGAAGCGCCTTAATGCCAGTAAGAATGCATCGGTGTCGATGCTGTTGAGTAGGCCAAGGTGAATGCATCTGGTCGTCAGGCACTTGAAGATGACACCCCATCGCTTCTCTGTGCGACGGCCAATCTTGACCACGAAGGGCCCGAATCAGTCGACTCCAGTGGAGAAGAAGGGAGGTTGGTATAATCGCAGACGAGCTGATGGTAAGTCAGCCATAATAGGTAGAGTCGGCTTAGCTCTCCCCTTTTGGCACTCTACGCACTCTCTCTGGTGTCGTTTGATGGCTTGCCTGCCCCTTAGAATCCAGAAC
>NW_015505962.1:401404-403748 GCF_001515645.1 Sinocyclocheilus grahami
GCACTCTCTCTGGTGTCGTTTGATGGCTTGCCTGCCCTTTAGAATCCAGAACTGGCGACGTAGCTCTGCAACGACCCTATCAGGTCCTGGATTGGGTATACGCTCGTCAAAGTGCTTTACAATGAGTCTAGTCACCTGATGGTGGGAATCTAGAACCACTGGATGTATTTCAGCTTTACTGAAGCCATCCAATCGCCATAGCCTACCTCCCACACGAATTAGACTTAAGTCTGGGTCGAACTCGGGTGCACGCGTGTTCAGACGGCTGGCTGCGGGCACCTGGTTCCCTGATTTTAATGCCTTGAACTCCTCTGGGAAGGAATCCTCCTGACATTGACTCAAGATGAGCGCTTCTGCACGCCTGTAATCTAAAGATGCTGTACTCGTATCTTGGGCGGCCGCCCCATGGAGGGACCGGTAGGTCGCATCGACCAAGGCACTCCAAGAAGCATACTGAGATGCATCAAGCTTGTCTGGATTTTGATGGTCTGCAACTAATCCACAGAAGACGGCTTTCCTGGTCTCTGAGGTATCCTCTCGGGCCTCTACAAGGGGCTTGGCTGGCCATCGGTCTAGTGGTTCACAGAGGAATCCTGGGCCTCGACTCCACATGTCAGAGTTCGCCAGCTCCATGAGCGTCCTCCCTCTGGTAATGTCGTCCGCCGGGTTATTCGAGGAATCAACGTACCGCCAAGAGTGAAGCTCAGTCAACTCTTGTATTTCCGCCACCCTCGTACCGACAAACACCTTGTACCTACAGGACTCAGACTGGATCCAGGTGAGCACTGTAGTCGAGTCTGTCCATAAGGTCACTGTCTCTATGGCAATGGTCAGCTCCTGTCTGAGGAACTGTGCAAGCTGAGCGCTAGTCAGTGCTGCACACAGCTCGAGGCGTGGTATTGACAGCTGCCGCTTGGGGGCTACCCTGGAGCGAGCCATAATGAAGGCAGTGTGGATCTTACCGTGCTGTTTGGCACGGAGATAAGCCACCGATCCGTAAGCAACCTCGGTTGCATCGCCAAACACGTGTAGGCTTAATCTTGATTTCTCCACATCAAAGCCGGCAGGAAGATAGCACCTAGGAAGCTTGAGTCTACAGAGATTAGGCAACTCCTTCTCCCACACATTCCACTTCTCCAGCAGGTCTGCAGGAAGATTCGGATCGTCCCAATCCCTCGGTCTGATCCAGAGCTTCTGGACAAGAACCTTGGCTCTGGTGATGAAGGGAACGGAGAATCCTAAGGGGTCATATTGCGTTGCTAAGACCTTATAGATATACCTCATGGTCGGGTGATGCTCTGCTAGTGCACGATGCCTGTAACCTAGGCTGTCTTCTAGGCAGTGCCACATTAAGCCAAGAGCCGGCTCCAGCGGGTCTGAATGATTTTGCTGTAACCACAGTTCGATGTTCTCTGAACGAGCATTAGTTGGTAGGTGCTGGACAACGGAGGGGACATTTGTTGCCCACTGCCTGATCTCGAAGCCCCCAGAGGCTAAGAGAGGCCTCATCTGGTCAATTAGTCGCTTGGCTTCCTCAGCAGTGGGAAGGCTCAGTAGGCAGTTGTCCATGTAGAAGCTTCGCTCTATGGACTGCAATAATTCCTCATTCCCGAACTGCTGGCAGCGAATGTACTTCTGCAGCGCAAAGATAGCGCAGCAGGGGCTGCATGTCGTCCTGAAAGGCAAGACTTGCCATTCGTAGACGTCCGGCGGGTCCCTTCGGCGCATGTTCCTCCAAATGAACCTCAGAAGGGGTCTGTCCTCGGGTAGCTACACTGCGACAGGTAATGCTCCTGACTCTTACAGAACAGACACAAACACTTCAGTCTCATGGCTGATGACTGAGCATGAGCAGCAGCGGTACGGACAGACTGCCCTGTGCTAGCTTCCATGGGCTGCTCACTGCCATGATAGACTGCAGTGGATCGAGTCTGGGGTTTAGGAACAGATTGCCGATCCCTACATGTGACCTGTACTTTCTCGGTCTGGTAGCGCTGCACCATCTTGAACGATAAACGTTGCGCTTCCGCCTTCACCTTCAACCAGTCAGCAAGGTCATGCAGGTTATATGGGTTGAGGCTGTCAGTGTGCAATCGGCCTCGCAACTGTAAGTGCTCTATAAAGCTGTCTCGGTAGTGTTTGGGCAATTTACTGAGGAGTCTATCGACATGCCCCGTACAAGAGAGTTCTCGCCCCAGTGGACCCTCGAGTGACATCAGCATACCAACTAGCAAGTCAACACTGAGTGCAAAACTCTGAAAGGCCTTTGCATCCCCAACTCTGATATCAGGTGAATTCAGCAGGGCTGCGATCTCGCTTTGTGCCAGTTGATGAGGCTGGCCAT
>NW_015505962.1:404346-406078 GCF_001515645.1 Sinocyclocheilus grahami
AATAATCCATCCTTGGTAGGTGGTACGAACTGTACTGAGGCACATGGTCTGGTATGAGAGACTTCGGCAAGGCTACATCATAAGCTTGCAGACGTGTGGAAAGCTGGCGTGCTCTCGACTGTGTACGAACAGCGTGCGTTGTATCAGGGGAATGAAGCTGGCTCTGTTGCTCCATATCACCGCAGTGAATATAACATCCGGCTCGAAGGACCAAAATGAACGGGACTAATAGATCGGTAGGGGTGTTGATGCTAATCTACCACGGGACTCGGGTAAGAAGTGCGACAGGAGACAGCGCACTGTTCAACTCTTTATCTGAAGTATTTAACTGTTCACAGTAGATGGCACAACATTGCTCCAAGTAGATTGGATATTGTACAACTTAAGGCCACGAAGTGTTAAATGTGGTCTTTATTAACACCTGAAGAAAATGGCAGATCAAGCGGCTAGTGAAAGTGAAAGTAAATCGGAATAACGGAAACTCACATCAACTAGCGGCACACATTCATAATAAAAGTCCTTCCCCTATAAACATAGAGGGAATTTAGAACAATAGTACAGAAATATTTAGATCAGAAATATATATCAGTAACTCATATATATATATATACAGATGGATCTAAAGATCCTGAAACAGGACGCACAGCAGCAGCAATATATGTTCCAAGGTACAGGTATAGAATTATTCAGTCCTATTCAGCACTATCAAGTTTAAAGAGTGGTAAATCTTCAACTAGACAAGACATTTTATCAGACATTTTACAAAGTTTGTTCAGAATACAAACAAAAACAATTATCTCTTTTGTATGGATACCTGCACATATAGGGATAGAAGGTAATGAAGTGGTGGATCAAATAGCAAAAAAAACATTAAAACATCCAGACATAGAATTTAATGTTCCAATGAGTAAATTAGAAGTAAAAGGGCTAATTAAAAAAGCATTAAAAGATATTTGGCAAAGTAAATGGGATGGTGAGAATAAAGGACGGCATTTATATAATATTCAAAAAACAGTTGGAAATGAGAGGAGAATTTTGGGGAATAGAAAGGAAGACAGCATAATATCTCGCCTTAGAATTGGACACACTGCACTTAATCAATCATTATTTATAATAGGAAAACATGAGTCTGGACTTTGTGGTAAATGTGATCTTCCTGAAACAGTTGAACATATTTTAATAAAATGTAAAGGATATGACAACGAAAGAGTACAACTCAGATTTCACGTGGTCACATTCATCTGATGCAGATGAGTTAGGAGTTGGGTAGATTCCGGAAGTGATCCAGAAATGGAGGATGAAGTGTTTGACGCAGGTGAAGGCGGGAATGGAAATAATGAATGGAGTATAGTAGAAAATCGAAAAAGAAAGAAAAGCTGGAGTAACGCATCTGAAACTGACAGTGGAAATGGAACACATCTGACAAGAAGGAAGGAAGGAAGAGTATAAGGTAGTGATGAAACTTGAAACCGGATCTTTCAGTATCATTAATCCGCTGAAATTGTCTAAAACAATTAAGGAAGTGATAGGACTGATTGAAAGTGTTAAGAAGTTGAGGTTTGGTAGATTGCTAATATATTGTAAAGATAGTAGGCAACAAAAGAAGGCTCTAGGAGTTAAATCGATCATGGGACAAAGTGTGATATGTTCAGTACAAGAAGAAAAGAAATGGGTGAAAGGAGTAATAACAGGGATCCCCACAGATGTAACAGCTGAAAAGATTAAGAGAGGT
>NW_015505962.1:406363-409308 GCF_001515645.1 Sinocyclocheilus grahami
GGGAGGCAGTCTCTCTCTGATGATTCATTTTGATGAGGATAAGCTGCCTAGTAAAGTCTTTTTGGGATTTATGAGCTTCTCGGTCAGGCCCTATGTCCCCCCTCCTCTAAGATGTTACAAATGCCAAAAGTTTGGGCATGTAGCGGCTGTATGCAAACAGAGGTGCACAAGATGCGGCGGAGACCATGAGTATGGCAAATGTGGGCAAGGAGTTAATCCCAAGTGTTGTAAGTGTGGAGAGGATCACAGTGTGGGATATGGAGGATGTAAGGTGAGGAAACATGCGGCTCAAGTTCAGAATGTTAGAATACAGGAAGGATTGTCATACTCTGAGGCTCTAAAACAGGTAGGAAAGAATTTGGAATCAGGAGACAAAAGTAAAGAAATCCTTCAACAAAAGACTGATATGGCAAAGGAAAAACCTGAAGAGAAAGTTGGGATTAAGCCAATGTTGCATTTGTTACTTTTATGGCGGAAGTAGTGAACTGTTCAGCGCAAACTGAAAGCTGGACAGAAAGAATCAGAATTATAATCAAAGCAGCAGAAAAGTATCTAGAGATCGAGGGTATCTCGGTGGATATGATTAATGAGAAATTAAAGATGCAGACAACATACACACAACCAGGATGTGGTGGTACATAATGGTGCTTTTAATATTTCAGTGGAATGCGAGAAGCTTAATAGCTAATGGCCAAGAATTTAAAAAAATCATTTCTGATTTGGAAAATAAGCCTGATATAATATGTGTTCAAGAATAATGGCTCAAACCTCAGTTGAATTTTGATTTACAAGGATATGTGGTTATTCGGAAAGACAGGAAACAAGGTAATGGAGGTGGGGTAGCTACATTTATAAAACAAGGTGTGGGATATAGGAATGTTGACGTGAATGTGGACCAAGATGTGGTTATGATGGAAGTCTGGGAAGGGAGTCATAGTATTAAAGTAGTTAATTTTTACAATCCATGTGAAAAGTTAAGTAAGGAAGTATTGGAAAATATAAGAGGTAACACAAATCAGAAAGTAATATGGTGTGGTGATTTCAATGCCCATAATACACTATGGGGGAGTATTAAAACAGATTATAATGGGCTGATTGTGGAAGAAATGTTAGATTGGAGACGGTTAGTATGTATTAACAATGGATGTTTTACAAGAATAGATGTAACTCATGGGTGTAAATCAGCTTTAGATATCACTCTAGTGTCAGAAAATCTAGCAAGAAAATGTGAATGGAATGTAAGTAAACAAAGTACAATGGGAAGTGATCACTATCCAATATGGTGTAAAATTGGTGTGGACATCATACAAACCTTGGTGGAGAGAATTCCAAGACGGAAATTTAATGCAGCCAACTGGGAGCTTTTTAAAGAATTTTGTCATAACAAGATGTGTGAAATAGGAGATGGTATTGAAAGTATCGAAGTGTTAAGAAAATAAGTGAAGTGTTAAGAAATACGGCAGAAGTAGTAATTGGCAAAAAGAAAACTATAAATAGTAAAAAAGCAGTCCCATGGTGGAATAACGAGTGTAGTAAGGCAATTAGGGAAAGAAATAAAGCGATGAAGAAAGCCAGAAAATCTGTATTGTTTAGTGAGTACATTATTTATGTAAAGAAGAATCCATCAGGAAATATGTTAGACTCAGAATTAACTTTGCATGATTTAAAGAGAGCGCTTGCAGGGGTCAAACATACTTCTACAGGCAAGGATGACATATGCTATGAGATGATAAAGCACTTTTCAGAATTATCATTAAGTATGATTTTTAGACTTTTTAACAAAATATGGGAGACAGGGAATTTGCCAGAAGATTGGAAGCATGGGGTCATAGTGCCAACAGCCAAACCAGGAAAAGACAATTCTCAGCCAATTAATTATAGACCTAGTGCCAATAGCCAAACCAGGAAAAGACAATTCTCAGCCAATTAATTATAGACCTATTGTGCTGACATCAAATTTATGCAAACTTATGGAACGGATGGTTATGAACAGGTTGACTTATGTGATTGAAAGTAGAAACATATTTTCAGCATGTCAAAGTGGATTTAGAAAAGGGAGAAATACGATGGATTCAATATTGTGTTTGGAAGCTGAAATTCGAAAAGCTCAAATTAATAAAGAGGTGCTTGTGGGAGTCTTTTTTGATGTAGAAAAAGCTTACGATATGTTGTGGAAAGAGGGGCTTTTAATGAAATTGGAAAGCTTGAGAATTGATGGAAAAATGTATAACTGGATTCTGAGTTTCTTGTTTGGAAGAACAATTCAAGTAAGAGTAGGGACTGCTTTTTCTCAGATTCTCCCAATTGAGAATGGAATGCCCCAGGGAAGTGTGAGCAGTCCTATTCTTTTTAATTTAATGATAAATGACATCTTTCATAACGTTGATACTGGAATAGGAAGATCATTGTATGCGGATGATGGAGCACTATGGAAAAGGGGGCGCAATGTTTTATTTGTAGAAAATAAAATGCAAAAAGCAGTGAATGAGGTGGAGAATTGGGCGAATTGTTGGGGTTTTCGATTTTCTGTGGCAAAAACACAAGTAATATGCTTTCCGAAAAAGAATCCAAGTTTGAATGTCAAAATGTATAGTTATCAGCTGGAACAAGTAAATGTACTAAGATTTTTGGGTATGTGGATGGACTAAATTTTAAAATTCATATTCAGAAATTGATAGAAAAATGCAAAAAAGGAATAAATGTCTTAAGGTGCTTGTCCGGAGCTGAGTGGGGGGCAAGATGTCAGTCATTGAAAATAATTTATGATGCTGTGATTAGGTCAAACATAGATTATGGTAGTGTAGTTTATAGTTCTGCGAACAAAACCTTACTTAAAAAGATAGAGGTAATACAAAATCAAGCTTTGCGCATTTGCTGTGGAGCATTTAGATCTTCTCCGGTGGCTTCATTACAAGTTGAAATGGGAGAATTGCCTCTAGAACAGC
>NW_015505962.1:409745-420907 GCF_001515645.1 Sinocyclocheilus grahami
TAAAATTCCTCTGGGTGCCTGCACATGTGGGTGTGGATGGAAATGAGGAAGTAGACTTGCTAGCAAAGAAAGCATTAAATCATACACAAATAGAAATTAAGTTCAATTCAAGAGAGTGATATCAAGAAAGAGTAAGTAAGAAATGGCAACAGTTATGGAATAATGGGTCTAAAGGAAGACATCTTTTCCAGATTCAGGAGTGTGTTGGAAATGAGAGGAAAAGATACGGAAATAGGAAGAAAGATGTCATCTTATCAAGACTAAGAATCGGACATACAGCATTAAACTATAGTCTTTATAAAATAGGTAAGCATGAATCGGGAAAGTGTGACAAATGTGGAGAATTAGAAACAGTGAAACATATTCTTTTTGAGTGTTCTGCATATGAAAGGGAGAGATTTCAATTAATTCAAGAATTAGGATGGCTGGGAGTTGATAATATTTCTTTAAAAGTATTGTTAAGAAATGGGTCGAGGCAATCAAGAGTGCAAGAAAATATGTTTAAATACCTGAAAAACACAGGAACAATAGATAGAATCTAGTTTTTTTTTTTTTTCCCTTCTGTATTTCTTTCTTCCCAATTTATGCACACTCCACACTCCAGATCAGTAGGTGGCGGTAATGCACCTGGTTTGCAAAACCGCCATAAAACACCAGAAGAAGAAGAGTTAGGAGTTGAGTGTGAGTAGTCAGGGAGTTTGTATAGTGTTTTTTCGAGTTATTGCATGCTTTTCATAACTGGTTGGAGCGATTTGTTTTTGGACAATGGCTTCAAGAACTTTTTTTTTTGGTGTGTAGGCTGTTTTGAAGGGGCTTGATCGGCTGAGTGACACTGAAACTTGTAGCAATGATAGCTTCGACTCGGTCAGACAAGCTGCTTACGACGCTGGAGAAGATCCTTCCTGAGTTTGAGTAAGTGCACATTTCGAACTTATAAACGTTGTATTGGTGCATTTCATAAGCAAATGCATGCTATTATACAAATATGCATGCAACAGATATACAGAAATACATGCGTGCAAAAATATATGGTCACAACACACTGCACATTTGCACGCGATAATTCAAATAATCATGGGTGCTTTTGCTAAGCATGTGCTCATTTCTTTTTTGGCGCGCACATACATGTGCTAATATAATGTTGCATGTCTGTTGCATGCATATTTGTATTTTTGCACGCATTTGTTCATCAGTTGCATTGATACATGTATTTTATTTTATTTGATTGACATCTGTTTCGTGTATACATGAAATGCATTCTACATGTTTCTGCTACTATCATATTTGAATCAGTTCTCATTTATTTTTGCATGCACATGTATTAGTGTATCTGTTATGTGGATTTGCAGATGATATTCTTGTATCCATGACATGGATATGCAAGTTATTTTGGTGATTTTTATGTATTTATGTAATTGAATCATGCATTTCAGAATTATAATGTGGATTTATAAGTTTATTTTGTTTTGCAGTCTAGACTCCAGTGTTGAAGAATTGCTGCCAAGCACCAGCAAGGAGGTTGTTTGCCTACCCCCCACCTCCAAGACCCCCACACCTACTGCTGGTGATACTGTGAGGCCACAGCCAATTCCTGTGCTTGGTGCCATCTAGAAACTGTTTTAGAAAATGGCACACTGATGGACACTCTTGAGAAAGATTGCAACCGATGAAAACTGTTGACAAAGCAACAAACAAAAACTAAAAGTTGGCCTCCATTTTTTTTCTATAGCAACTTATTGACATTTTTTATAGTTGTTATATTCTGTATATAGTTATTTTACATATTAGATTTGTATATTGTGTTTTTGCACTGCTTTTTGCACATTTTTCTCTATATATTTGATTTATTTTCTTGGAGTTTATTATCTTGTGCATAATAAAATGCAAGAACTGCTACTTACTCTCATTTTGCTTAGGTATATAATACACAACATGGGTCAAGTTAGGTGATAAAGTGTTGGATCATTCTCTTGTCAAGTGTAAAGCATAGTAAAAAGTGTTTTACAGGTAATAAGCCTGTTTTTGAATAATTTGTGTTTATGGATGAAAATGGGAGACTTCAGAAAAGACATTGCCTCCCTTCAGTTAAAGCTCAATAACTTTTGTGAAGGTTATAAAAGGATAAAGCTTTTTTTCTCTATTTACTGGCATATAGAGGATTCAAAAGAATTCCACAGAGGCCCAAGACAACAGGATGTTCGTAAATCAGATCCTAGCACTAGCCAGTCTGAAGCAAGCCTAACCAACTCTTTCACAGAACAGCTTTCAACATTAACACAAAAGGAACACACTGATCATAACAAATCAGGAAGGAGATTGTCAATTTTAGGGCAAGTAATCAAGATTAAACTTCCAGCCAATCAGCGACCGCAGGAAACCCCCTGTTCTGCAAGGACCACAACAAAGGGAACCCCCGTACAGGCAACGCAACTTTCAGATCCTAGCTGAACTGGTGCATTTAATACAAATTTTAACCTCATTGAGGAACTCAATGCGAGGGTTAATTAAGTGATTGATGGTTGTTCAGATCTATACAATTGCACATATTGCTGAAACTTGGGATTTCACATTTTCATTCTCTTAAACTAATTATTTCCTCACTTTCTCTCTTTCTGCAACTTGTGTGAATGCGTGTGTTTATGTGTTAGATTAGTTTATATGTTTTAGATTTTTCTAATAAAGATTTTTATTTTTCCAAAACTTTGGAAAAAGATAAGTATCTTGTGTTTTGTGCTTACAAGTTAATGTCTTAAACTGCCGATCTTGTTACTGTGCTAATAAATAGTGTTTTCACTATACTTTGGGTATCAATATCCATTGCAGAATTTATGTTATAAAGTAACATACTGTAGCTGTGAGTACCTCACCTTCAGCATTATAATTATTTCACCCGTGCCGGACAGAGAATGAGACGGTGCCACTGCATGTCATGCCAAACCTCTCATGGCAGCGTCATCAGCTTGAGATCATTTTTTTGAGATCTGCCTTTTAGAGACGGGGCTTTCCTGATAACTTTCCATGATGCAGCCCTCTTTATTTTACTAACTTACTGCATGCTGAAGGTGACCCAGCTGACCTCACCAGAAAAAAAACTCAACACCACCATCTAGTGGATTGTAAAGAAATTTAGTTTATTATTCTACCAAATAGTATAATAAAAGATCGATACTTGGAGTCAGTGTATCGATACAGTATTGCCGCGGAAAATATCGTGATACTATGCTGTATCGATTTATCCCCCACCCCTATAATTTATGATGATTACCAAAACATTTGATAAAGAAAAAGGACAACAACAAAAAAGAGCGCCAAGCGTCCCACAGGTAGGACGGTGACAGTTAAGGTTAATTATTTTCAACAACTTGTTTTTTTTTTTGTTTTTTTTACCAACATTAGTTACCCTAGTACTCTGCTGTGGTATTGGGAATTGTGAAATTTTGCTGGTCTCTAAAACGTAAATGTCATGGCAACCTTATACAGAAAATACATATTTCATAAATATCACTATCTTTAAATAAACCTTGTGGACATATGGCCCACGCATAATCGTGTTAAATAATCGTGATTACAATATTGACCAAAATAATCAGGATTATGATTTTTGCCATAATCTAGCAGCCCTAAAACTCTAGTCTACCACATCCAGTTCTCAAAAGTCTCGTGAGCAAACATTTTGTATGTGTTTAATGACCTTACTTTAGTAACTTAAAAATGTTGTTTTATTTACTAACCACGCATAAACATTGTTTGCTCAAGAGGAGAGTTAAAGCTTTGTAAGCCTAATGTACCACAAACAGTCATTAAAGATGAATGAAGAATAAAGACCAACCTCTTTGTTCCTCGTGTTTTATTCTCCGGGGTTCTGGTTCCTCGTGTTTTATTCTCCAGGGTTCTGGTTCCTCGTGTTTTACTCTCCAGGGTTCTGGTTCCTCGTGTTTTACTCTCCAGGGTTCTGGTTCCTCGTGTTTTACTCTCCAGGGTTCTGGTTCCTCGTGTTTTACTCTCCAGGGTTCTGGTTCCTCGTGTTTTACTCTCCAGGGTTCTGGTTCCTCGTGTTTTATTCTCCGGGTTTTTGCTTCACTCGTGTTCTCTTCACTCTCCTCTTTAACAAACAGCATCTTCACAGCAGCAGATCTCAGTTCAGATGATACTCCTCCAGATATTCCTGCTTGCTTCAAAACTTAGTCACGACTGTGAGGATGAGAATATTACAGGTCTTTATTGACCTGATCCAAAAACTGTATTTCTCTTTTTACAGAAACTACATTTCTAACCGTTTGTATTAAGCCAGCATCACGACAAAACAACAGAGAGCGCGGTGAAACTAATCTTCTTCCTCTGAGGTTTCATGGTGTTTGGCCAACAAACACATGTGTTTTAGCGCCACCCGCTGGACTGGAGTGTGAAGCGGCGAGAGGAGGGAAATAATACGGGGTGCACAAGGTGCGATTTGTTTTCCTGTAAAAAAAAAAAAAAAAAAAAGGCCGATCTGCACAAAAAAATAAAATAGATTAAAATTATAGACTCGCATGGTATTTAATCAGCATCAACAGGCTTCGTGATTGAGGATCAGAGGACAAACGAGCGAATTATATTTCATTGAATATCACACAGCGTTGCAGCATGTAAATATGGAAATTAAGATAAATTAAAACACGTAACAATGATAAGATGGTGTTCTAAAAAAGCTTTTAGCATTTAGGTTTAGCATGATTCTTATACTGTCATGTAGTTTTGCAACTGATCGTTATTTGCTTCTCTTGTAAGAATCTGAACCTAGTATTAAACAAGCCCTGGGGTTAAAATCTGATGTGTCTTGAGGACTTTATGGCTGCTGTGTGCATGTGTCTGTTAAGTTCACATGACTGTAGTAATACATTATTATAAGTTTACACCACTAATCTATAACAGATTACTGGATTGCTGATGATGTTATAGAAGTGAAGCCACTGCACCGTCATATTGCCATTCCCTAGTGCTCCCATATATTCTGTTGAATTAACAGTAAATCGTACAATTTTTATAAGAAAACCACCTAACGATTCAGCTTTATTATATCTGAAGTATTCCTAAACGTTCTTAAAACACAAACGTGCTTCATGTAAAAGGTTTTATTAAGATTTTAATGTTGGGAATTTCCCCTGCCTATTAAAAAAATAAAGTATCATATTCATTACAGTATTGAACATCAGATTGCACTGTATTTTATGTATGTTCATTTTTATTCTTAACAGATTTAATTAATTTTAAATCAATTTTTTAATCATTTTATAATTTTGAAAATCCTTGTTTTTATCATTGTGATTATTTTTTATGATTATTTGAATTCCTTATATATGTAAAGAAAGTTGAATTACCATTGTATGAAATGAGCTATATAAATACATTCCTTACATTAATAATTATTTCAACATAAATCCATAACATTTCACTCCTATGGAAATTGTGATGCTAGAAGAAGATAGATGAAATAGATGTTGCTCAATCAGAACATAAATAAATTCACACATCGTAACATCATTCAGAGAAATAATGTTGACACACTGCTTTACGCTGCTTTATTCCCAAGATGATGCATGGTAAGCTTTACATTTTAATAAAAGTGTTCATGTGGCTCAGTGGTAGACCATTGCGTTAGCAGCGCAAAAGGTCATGGGTTCAGTTCTAAGGAAACACACATACTGATAAAAAAATGTATAGCCTGAATGCACTGTAAGTTGCTTTGGATAAAAGTGTCTGCTAAATGCATAACTATAAATATAGAACAACATAGTAACAGAGGCGCTCAGACCTAAGGATGAAGCTTTACTTCTTGAAGCTCTGGAGAGATTATCTGAGACAAAGCTGATGAAATTAGTTCAGAACAACAGAACTTCACTGATCTGCTCAGAGGTTTTCAGTTCAATGCTCTGCTCTTCTCTAAGATCAGGAATCAAATGCATGACATGAGTAATGAGTATCTATCTAGAATCTGCACTGGAGATGAGTGGAGTGTATTTATCAATGTATCCACCTTTAATTCCCCAAACCATGCAGTCTTTCTCCACTCCTGCACACACTAGTGCTCTTTACAGAGAGCAGAAGCTGCTGTGGAAAGCCCAGGTTTTTCTCAGTGATCAGAAACGCTCTAACAATGGTGCTTCATGTCATTTTTCTCCTGTCAGAACAGCTTTGCTAGCAGCATTTGTTTCAAAACAGGTTGATTCTCAGCCAAAAATCTAACAATATATTAGCCAACAGCTAGTCATTATTTAGTCGAATTTAATATAATGTCCTTACATGCTCGCTGCTGCTCTAAAGGGAAATATGAGAAATACTGTGAACTGCTCTCTTTGACGCTGACTGAACGAGGGAAGTGATAGAGGTGGTGACGTCATCGGCTATCAATGGTAGATTATCGAAAAAAAGCCAAATACTGTACACAACGACAAAACATCCATAAAAATCAACAAAACCTAAATAAATAAATGATTGAATTAATGAATAAATAACAAAAAAGATCATCTTTATTCTGGCTGAACTCTTTCTGCTGGTTATGTAAAGTTGTGGTGAGATGGAGACATTAATCTTTTCAGTTTATTCTGTAAAAACTGTTGTTTAAAACTCATAGAAATTGTTCTTCATGAAGCCTCTTGAATGAAACATCAACCTGACTAGACCAAACTCTTTGAAATATGATTATGAAATCTAAACCGTAGACAGACAGAAATCTCATTCAATGTCAGTCATGTGTGGGGTGAAATATAATTTATTAGGCATTTTAAAGCTCTAGTGAGAAAATTAAAACATGGAAAGCTCAAAAGCAAATGGCTTTCACAAGTAAATTTATTAAATTAATTTTGATGCAAGCAGAATGAACAGAAAATCTAAATGGAAAATAAGTTGTAGAAAGGGAAACAGGCCAATTTAGCTCAAAAGGAACTGTTGATGATATTTATAGGGAATTTGGACAGAACCACTGTTTTACGGCTGATCAGTCGGCCAGTGATTCATTAAACGAGCCGTATAACATCAACTCTGCAATGGATATTAATATCCAAAATATAGCGAAAACACTTTATTAACACAGCAACAATATCAGCAGTTTAAGACATTAACTTGTAAGCACAAAACACAAGATACTTCTCTTTTCAATATAAATTAGACTTTATTGGATAAATCTAAGACATATAAACTAACCTAACACAAAATGCAATGGCAAAAATGCACAAAGCCAAAAAGTGGTGGCAAAAAGCCCCAAAAGGCTACATTTGTTGGCGTCCTGAGTTTTTAAACTCGGCTGTTGGACACATCCCAAATGGTGACTTGATCAATTAGACATTATCTTAGCTCGGGGGGTTGCTATGCTTCTCCTCCCAATACATAAATCAACGTGTTATCTTATTACTCACATAGTCCGAATTTCCCCGCTCTTGCAGAGTATAATTCAGACATGATTCCTATAACAAGAATATAATACATTTGACAAAGAATTGACTGATAGAAAGATTTTAAAGAAAGATTTTCAAAAACATGCATAAACTAAACATGAAAACAAACCTATAAACTATTCAATACGCATTTTCATGAGACCGGGCTCGACAATCTGCTATCATGAGAGCTCAGTAAATGCTTTTGTGCTGAATTATTTTGCAGGGAGGAAGAACTCGCAGCATAGAGAGGAAATAGTGATTAATACAATATTAGAATAAAATACTCTCAACAAATAACAGGCCAGATTACAGCAAGATTTATCTTCATGTCAATGATATTATCATGTCTTGATCAAACACATGGCTTGTTATTGTTTTGCTGGCCATGTGCTTGTGTTTTTGTTTTGTGAGCACATGGCTTTTGTCTTGTTTGTTTCAGTGTGTCATGTCTATTGTCTTGATGTTGTCCAGCTGATGGAAACATTGAGCCAATGTGATGGAAACATCAATCTGACGTGTGTAGAAACACCTGAGCAGAAACAGTTCAGATACTGTGTCTAACATTCATATAGAGTCAACAGAAATCTGATTTCAGTTCAAAGTGAAGTGAAGTGACTTCAGAAAGTGAGCTGATTGAAGCAGAGACATGAGGACAGCACATCTGGCTGATGTCCACACTGAGCTTTCTGGACTCATTTCTAGTGTTTAGCTCTGGATTAATCATGAGGATCAAACAGTGAACACAAAACACCAGTTCTGCTTCTTTACTGAGATCTCACACATTAATGCTGAATGTGTCAACTGTTAGATGAAAAACACAAGGCAGGATGAACACATTGCTATTGTGCACATACACAGAAACTGTGAAGCATGGACCCTTTACTTTCATTAAAACAAGGGTTATTTCTGCTGTAGGCTCATTTTGTAAATGCAAGCTATTCATTTAAATTACAGACAATCGTAAACTGGGTGCTTAATGCAAATGTGATTGTTCGCCCATCTATGCAATTGTCTCTGTGTATAGAGACAAAACAATGAGATTAATCACTGTTAGTTTATAGTGATCTTGCATAGCCTATTTGCAAAGACACTGATAAAAGTACACCACAAAACATCTTCAGATCTTGGTTTCATTTCTCATCAAACACAAAACAACTTTAAGCAAATAGTGTTAAATCTAATCTAAATTAATTCTAATTGTATTCTTTTTTTATCTATGTCTGTACTGACATCATATAATTAAGATCAAGGTATTTTAAATGATTACCAATTATTTTTCATAATTTCAAGTATTTGTGCAGACCTTGCATTTATTTCAATGTCAAGATATTGTAATTAGCAGTTCACTTAATTTTGAAGCGCATTTGCTATATCTGATAGTGTTTAAATTAACTGTGTGTCATAAAAGCATTTTGAGATTTGAGAAGTGATCTGCATCTCACTAAATAAAAGTTAAACAAAGTTACAAACTTTACATGTGCATGTGACTGTGACTGTAATAAAATATTGAGATAATTATTCCTTCACGTATAAATCTCTCAATGAGCAAAACTGGTCGTGTATATTATGATAGATTTACATAACATTTTAACTACTTCATTTCAAAATAGGTTTTAAATTATTTAAAAATATATATTTTCCTGGCTTAACAAGGCACTCTTGCAGCAGTGATTGAGACAGAGTTTCACTATCACCTTCACTTAAAAAAAAAAACCTATACAAACTAGTCCTGTTTAAAGGGTTAGTTCACCCAAAAATTAGCCTGTGCTTTACTCACCTTCGAAGCATCCTAGGTGTATATGACTTTCAGACGAACCAAAGTCAGTGGAAGTGAGAGAAAGGTGTTTATTACCTTTGAAATATAGATATTTATCTTACAAAAACGCATGGATTCGCTACAGAAGTCCTTGATGAGCTTCGAAGAACCTAACAATCCTGGCTCATGTCAAATCATCAACAATAAAATCCAGGTCACTGAGTAATCCACGTACAAAGAATGGACTCTTGGTGCTACGTCTATTTACGTGTGTTGCATGTGTTTAAGTTTCAGCGGGTTGATCTCTCTCTAGGCCACTGTAGGGAATCCCTTTCATTTCCAAAAAAAATCTAACCAGCTGGTAGTGGAATTGGGTATATGGTTTGATTAAAAACTAACGTTTAAAATACACATTCAAAATTTTTTTGATAAATGTAAAAAAAATAATGAATGATATGAGATGTTTAGTGGGGAAAGAATGGGGGGCTGAGAGGATGGCTTTGAGAAGTATATATACGGGTCTGATATGATCTGTAATTGATTATGGGAGTATAGTGTATCAATCTGCTGCTAATACTGTGGAGGTGGACAAAGTTCAGTACAAGGCACAAATAATATGTACGGGGGCGATGAGATCTATAGATTGATGCAGTCTCGCAAATTTAAATGAGAGAAATGTCTTTAGGTCTTAGAAGATTTGAACTGTCACTAAGATATTGGGTCAATATATTTGGGCATAATCAAGAACACCCAGATATGGTAGTTCTAAAACCTTTCTGGGAAAAAGAAAATAAAGCAATCAAAAGCTTTGGATGGGAAGTGCCTAGAGTGATAAAAGAAATGGAAATCGGTGAAACTCCAATAAGCCCAACAGACTTGACATTGTTAAGTAAGGAAAATAAGGATGAGTTAAAGTCAAATGCTCAAATAACATATAATGGCATTGCAATGGGTGGAGGAAAATAAGCCAATGGGGACACTTATATGTTCTGATTCAAGTTAATCTTTAATTACAATTAAAACATGTCATTCAGAGGGCAGAGCAGATATAATGATTGAGATTCTTCAAACAATATATAGGATCCAGATGATGGGAATTTATGTAGCTTTCTGTTGGATATCAGCGCATGTGGGAGTAAAAGGAAATGAGTTGGCGAATGGATATGCAAAGGAAGCAACAAAGGAGGTAGACATAGATGTGCAGTGCAGATAAAGTATGGTAAGAGTGAAATGAAGTGTTTAATCAGACAACATGTGAACAATAGATGGCAGAAATATTGGGAAGAAGAAAGAACAGGGAGATGGTTTGATAGCATTCAAAGAATTGGTAAACATAGAGTAACAGGAAGAAATAGACATGATGAAACTATAATCTCAAGGCTTAGATTTGGTCATACTGCTCTTAATAGCGGTTTGAAGAGAATATGGAGACAAGAAAATGGAAATATTGTAATCAAGAAGAAAATGTAAAACATGTTAGAATGACATGTCTACTTGTTTTTAAAACAACAACAACAACAAAAACACTAGGTTTCTTTTTTCTATATTTGGCTAACTGAGACTCATAGCGCTTGTATGTTGTTGCTCTTTTGTTGTATTTGATTGCATATTGTCCTCATGTGTAAATCGCTTTGGATAAAAGCGTCTGCTAAATGTCTAAATGTAATGTCCAAGATATGGCAAGGAAAGAAAGATACTGATTGATGACCTCAAGCAAAATAAAGAGAAATTTGATTTGATAAACATTTTGTGGAAAAATCAGGGGATAAAAACTTTAAACTTATAATGTGGTATTTAAAGGACACGAGATCATATATAGGGAACTCAATGATGATGATCCTGACCCACACTCCTAATAAGTAGGTGGCGGTAATGCACCTAAAAGTTGTGTGCAATCCGCCATTAAAACACCAAGAAGAAGAAGAAGAAGAAGAAGAAGCTGGTCGTGGAGCGCCGTCCACTCTCAAAATTCTCTCCCAGAACTCGATCCGTCC
>NW_015505962.1:421081-426864 GCF_001515645.1 Sinocyclocheilus grahami
AAGAAGAAGAAGAAGAAGAAGAAGAAGAAGAAGCTGGTCGTGGAGCGCCGTCCACTCTCAAAATTCTCTCCCAGAACTCGATCCGTCCCTCCGCGAGTCATCAAAGCTTTCAGACGCAGCGAGTCAAACCACTTTTATCTGCAGAACTTGTCTCGGATGTTTCTCTACTTCACTTTTTGCATAACTCCGGGTCGTCGACACCAAGCTTTGTTGCAATTTCTTTCTGGCAATTAAATGCCTTCTCTGAATCTTTAAAGTCTCTGCGCGAGCGATCGTACAGGTGCGGATATGACCGTACATTTTTTAATTCCGCGAGCGCGCGGCTCTCTGTGGAAGCTCCAGCCCTGGAGCAGCGCGTGCTGATTAGAGGCGCGCAGTAAATTAAGATGAAACGAACCCACGAAGTTATGATTTCTGTTATCCCTCTATGTGTTTAATCATGGCTTAATATTATTATTTAAAAAGTGTTTTGATTGATCTAATTTCTGTATTTTAATAAATGCTGCATTGCATTTCAGGGCTCTATTCGGTGGAATGGCCCTTAACCATTAGGGAACTGATTTTCACTGAAATATTTGACTTCTATAATTTTTCTCTACCAATCCAAAATCATGAAGATTGTTGATGTTGATGCGAGTCCATAATTTATTTATCACTTATTTGTGCAGATCGGCTTTTTCAAAGGAAAACAAAATCAGCGCATCTTTTAGACGCATGTAATTTCCCCGTATTATTTCCCTCCTCTCGCCGCTTCACACTCCAGTCCAGCGGGTGGCGCAAAACACATACGCTTGTTTGCCAAACACCATTAACCCTCAGAGGAAGAAGTTCAGTTTCAGCGCGGTCTGTTGTTTTGTCGTGATGCTGCTTAATACAATCGGTTAGAAATGTTGTTTCTGTAAACAGAGAAATACCGTTTTTGGATATTCTCGTTCTCATAGTCATGACTAAGTTTTTGAAGCAAGCAGGAATATCTGGAGGAGTATCATCTGAACTGAGATCTGCTGCTGTTTAGTTTTTACGCTAGTATAAACCACATTTTAAGTAAAGTCGCTATAGGACTGTGGTTATTTTAAATCATGCGAATGTCTCAGTAGAGCATTATTTGCTTGTTCGTTACATTTCACTGTAAATCAGTAACGGTTTTGCAGCAGGCTTTGCAAACTTACTTTTACTGTAAGATATATGTGACCCTGGAGCACAAAAGCAGTCATAAGTAGCACAGGTATATTTGTAGCAATAGCCAAAAATACATTGTATAGGTCAAAATAATCAATTTTTCTTTTATGCCAAAAATCATTAGATTATTAAGTAAAGATCATGTTCCATGAATATATTTTGTAAATTACCTACCATAAATATATCAAAACTTAATTTTTGATTAGTAATGTGCATTGCTAAGAACTTCATTTGGACATAGCATTTATTCACATAATAACAAAAATGGCCCCCTATGCCTTTCATAATAGCTTGCATTTGTGCTGGCATTGTTTAGGTATTTTTTGACTGTAATTGGGCATCTGGGAAGTAAAAAAAACACTATAAAGCGCTTGACTAGGCTACTTTTTCTGCCTTTCTTTCATAGATAACAGCAATAATTATATTATAGCATTAGTGACAGCCTACTACTGTTACTAAAGAGCTTACACAAATTGGAGGATTAACCAATACAGAAAGCTAAAACATGATTTTGGTAATCACCAATACTGTTAGTTTAGAGCAGCAGTGGCACAAACCTTACATAATTTGTTTTAATAAATGTGTTAAGCACTGTATATTGAATATGTGTGGAAATCAAGCCAGTGACCAAACTAAACATTGTTTCGCCTAATAGCATGAATATAATATGTTATTTAAATTGTTAAATTTAGGGCTGCAACTAACGATTATTTTGGTAATTGATTAGTCGGCCGATTATTTTTTCGGCTAATCGATTAATCGGATAGGGGGGAAAGCCAGATTAAATTTTTTTTATTGACAAAAACACACTATTCCACATTCTGCCCAGTGTCCTTCAAACAAACATGCCAACTGAATGCTATGAAAACATACAGTGCTTAACAATTTATTAGACCACCTGCCATAAAGAGAAAACACAAATATTTTAGGAATCTGTCAAAAAACTGTTAAAATCTAAAAATGTTATTGTCATTTATTGGGCAAATAACAAATAAATAGCATTTATTCACATAATAACAAAAATGGCCCCCTATGCCTTTCATAACAGCTTGCATTTGTGCTGGCATTGTTTAGGTATTTTTTGACTGTAATTGGGCATCTGGGAAGTAAAAAAAACACTATAAAGCGCTTGACTAGGCTACTTTTTCCGCCTTTCTTTCATAGATAACAGCAATAATTATATTATAGCATTAGTGACAGCCTACTACTGTTACTAAAGAGCTTACACAAATTGGAGGATTAACCAATACAGAAAGCTAAAACATGATTTTGGTAATCACCAATACTGTTAGTTTAGAGCAGCAGTGGCACAAACCTTACATAATTTGTTTTAATAAATGTGTTAAGCACTGAATATAGTTTAAATATCTAAATTAAAAATGAAAACGATAATAAAGACAAATAAAATGACAAACTCTGTGTTAACCAACAAGTGAAAGTAATGTTCTGCAGGAACACATATTCACTTTGATCACATTCACGTCTTACTGTCATTTCTTTATCCTGTAAAAGGCGGGATATTTATATTCAAACAATTACACGCTGTTATCTCTTTACAGTTCCTACTCTCATAAAATATGTGCACTGCATGTTGACTTAAACCTTAATTTACGTTCAACAACAGATATTTCAGCACAACAAATGTTTTTGTGCTGAGTATTAACTGTCTCCCTCTGTCCGTGTTCCGTCTGTCCACTGCGCCGGCGCTTATTCAGTAAAGATTTAAATTGAACACTAGGGTTGGGCTGATAGGCGATGCCATCGTCCATTGCTGATGGCTGACAGACATCACAATGTTAAGCTGACATCATGATTCACCCTCCACCACCCCCTCTCCCGCAATCCGCCGCATCCCAGTTCCGTGTTCAGAAAGGAAATTAAGTGTACTAGGGAAACCCTAAAGTGAATAAATAGCCTACGAGATGGGAGGATTAAAAAAAATATTTCAATACTTTTTCTCGCAATTATATCGTTGAGTAAGTATAGACCACTGTAAAAAATCGCTTTTGATTGTGCGCTCTCATTTTACTTTCACTTTCACTTTTGAGATTCACGATCACAAGGACTCTATACTATGGAGTCGCAGTACTTACCACACATTTGACAAGATTAGATGTTTGTCATTGGTGCTCAGGATCTGCAAATCATTCGCCATCGTCCTATCAGACATTTCTCCTTACTCTGTGTATGTGGTAAGTGAACTTTCATGTACTGTAATGCAACAGACTACCACTAGCAAGCGGCTAGCTAACCTTTTAGTGGCAGTGTAGAATGAGTTATTTGTTTCACGCTTCGGGCACACCCCTAATCCCTTTTATTCTCGCTGTAGTATTGTTGTTGCCGCCGCCACCATGTCGTGAAGACGCTGTGTGTTTCGTTGTGAAAGCGAAACTACTTTGTTTGGCCTTCCAAAAAAGGACGATATTCGCATCGTCATGCCTGGAGCTGATCCGTGCTGGTCGCTGAGGAAATACATCAACTTTGCGCTGTGGATCGCCGGATCGGCTTTCACCGTGGACAAAGCAGAGTCCAGCCCGGGGTTGTCACATGTTGTTGCCGCTCCTCGAATCCGCCGGCCGTGCCGATCTCAAGCCCGCCCACCTCTGCTCACTCAAGCTGGCTTCCGCTCACTCAAGCTGGCCTCCGCTCACTCTAGGCCTCAGGCCTCCCCTCACTTAAGGCTGTGTGACGCTGTTTCGTTGTGAAAGCGAAATTACTTTGTTTGGCCTTTCAAAAGAGGACACAAATAGAAATCAGTGGTTAAGCTGTATTTACAACACTGTTCCAGAACAGTTTAACACAGATATTCAGATGTGTCCAGTGCATTTTATGGAGGACTTCTACAATGCAGACTGTTCTGACTCACAGACTGTATGTTTTTTATATTTAAAGAATTTATCACTGACGATTCAAACGCGAGTTTTGAGCAGTGTAGAGTAGCACTTGTTGTTTATCATTTCTCTGATCACAAAGGCAGAAATGGTTTTATGTTTACGTGGCGCAATGCAACGCAAGGCGTAAAAAGACCGTAAAAGTCATTATAATCCGTAAGTATGTCCCCACTGGATGTAACAAATGCCTCGTTTATAATGGGTTTAAAAAATTTTTGTCTCGTTGCTCCGGCCGGACGGGGCATCACAATATGGTAAGGGGCGTAACATTTCCGTCACACGCTTGAGGTATTCGGCCAATCACAACGCACTGGATAGCTGGCCAATCAGAGCACACCTCGCTTTTCAGACCGATGAGCTTTGTAAAAATCGACGCGTTTCAGAAAGGCAGGGCATAGAGGAGAAACAATAATGTACAGTATGTGGAAAATAATGTGTTTTTTTAACCTTAAACCGCATAAACATTCCATTAAACCAAATACACCAAATAATGTTCTTTTTAGCAGCATCATATGACCCCTTTAAAATAAAGAATTCTCATGTTTTGGGCAGCTTGGATCACGTAACTCTCCCGCAACATCTCATTCTGTCTCCTCCACTATTTTTAGATGCATTTTGTCCATAGAAATGCGTAATTCAGTGCTATAATTTGACACGACCTGATGAAGTTGGACGTGCACTGTGGGCAGACCTGGCTATGATTTTCATTATCAATAATAATCAATTGAATCGATTAGTTGTTGCAGCCCTGGTCAAATTACATAAAGTGATCAAAGAATAAACCCTGTTTGCTGGAGCTGTCAATGTGTAGTGTTTCTTTACAAAATGACATCGCCATCTACTGGCTTGGCAGCATAATGCAATGTTTTTAGACATTTTCATAGATCTGTTAAAAAGGGACAGTTTTGACATTGTTTTTGTCTGTACACAAATATTATTTTATCCTTTTATTTTTCAAAGTACCAATTGATTTTCTTTATAATGATTTCATTTTAGGCCTGATGAAAATGAAAGAAGAAAGACAAGATCTAAATGAGGAGGAGGATAAATATCAGGATCAGAAAAATCGTGATGTCAATGGAGAAAGATCAGTGAGTTGCAGCATTAAAAAAACAGACATCAAAATGCCTTTCAGCTGCTCTCAGTGCAGAAAGAGTTTCGCATGTAATAGAAATCTTAAGGATCACATGTTAATTCATGCTGGAATAAAGCCTTACAGCTGCTCTCAGTGTGGAAATAGTTTCACACAGAAAACAAGCCTTAAGAATCACATGTTAATTCATGCTGGGATAAAGCCTTACAGCTGCTCTCAGTGTGGAAAGAGTTTCATATGTAAAGGAAACCTGAGGGATCACATGTTAATTCATGCTGGGATAAAGCCTTACAGCTGCTCTCAGTGTGGAAAGAGTTTCATATGTAAAGGAAACCTGAGGGATCACATGTTAATTCATGCTGGGATAAAGCCTTACAGCTGCTCTCAGTGTGGAAAGAGTTTTACACAGAAAGGACAACTTAAGATTCATTTGGTAACTCACACTTCAGAAAAGTCTTTCAGCTGCTCTCAGTGTGGAAATACTTTCACATGTAAAGTAAACCTTGAGACGCACATGTTAATTCATACTGGAATAAAGCCTTTCATCTGCTCTCAATGTGGAAAGAGTTTTACAAGTAAAGGATACCTTAAGACTCACATGTTAATTCATGCTGGAATAA
>NW_015505962.1:427573-444096 GCF_001515645.1 Sinocyclocheilus grahami
ACTGCTGTGTTAATATTTACATTCAATTCAGTTCAAGTTTATTTGTATAGCGCTTTTCACGATACCAATCATTGCAAAGCAGCTTTACAGAAAATATAAAGTTTCTACATTATATTTAGGAGTATGTTATTAGTGGTGACTATGGCAGAAATGTTCAGTAAGAATCATGCAGTTAGTTACAAATTACACGTAATCAAACAGACGGTGTTTTCCTACAACTGCAATGATTATATGTTGCGATTAAACTTTGTGGTTGTGATTAAGCAAAATTTGGTAGTTGTATATGCTGTTCCAGGGTTAGCATCATCTGAAGTCTTCTGGGGGTTGGCATCTTCTCTTCTCAGGTGTTCGGTCATCTCAGGTCTTCGTAAGGGTTGGATCCAGACTGAAGCTTGTGTAATTCCTAGTTGCCTCGGGATGCAAGTCCTGTGACAGAAACAGAGAAGCAGATAGAGACGAAATTAGCGTAGCTGTTATTCCAACCAAGCAAAGATGCGTTCAACCCAAGCAAAATAATGAAAATGTGCATTTGATCAGATATAGCTGAAGTACCAAGTTACGAGATACATTATGTGAATGCTTGGCTAAAAAGATGTAGTCTTCTGGGGGTTGGCATCTTCTCTTCTCATGTGGTCGGTCATCTCAGGTCTTTGTAAGGGTTGGATCTAGGGCTGCACGATAAATCGCATGCAATATTTAATGCGCAACTTGTCAGAAAGCCGGTTCTGTAATCAGCGGTAAATCTCCATCACGTGTGTGCTTTTACATTGAGCAGCATTAACTACACAGAGCCGTTGTTCACTGACGAGATGCGCAAAAAATTGCGCGAATATGAACGTGGTTTTGCACAGCTCATCAGTGAACAACGGCTCTGTGTAGTTAATGCTGCTCAATGTAAAAGCACACACGTGATGGAGATTTACCGCTGATTACAGAACCGGCTTTACTGATAAGATGCGTGTTAAATATCGCATGCGATTTATCGTGCAGCCCTAGTTGGATCCAGACTGAAGCTTGTCTAATTCCTAGTTGCCTCGGAATGCAAGTCCTGTGGCAGAAACAGAGAAGCAAATAGAGGTGAAGTTAGCGTAGCTGCTATTCCAACCAAGCAAAGATGTTGACCAGATATAGCTGAAGTACCAAGTTACGAGATACATTGTGTGAATGCTTGTGTGAAAAGATGTGTCTTTAATCTAGATTTAAACAGAGTGTGCCTGAATGTTATCAGGTCTATTATTAAATCCAACAAATGTACTCCCCAATTGCTTAGGTGACATTCTTGTCCACATCTGCTCTGGCGTCGAAACAATGGCGGACTGATGACAGCTCACTCAGAGCGGGTCTGTGCTAAAACACCAGTGTCAATCAACAATCGCGGGAGGAGCTTGGGTCTGTGTGATGTCACACAGCCAAGAATTTGTGAACGGCTTGATCTGAGAAAGGGGTTATGATTTATGGGGATTAAAAAAAAAACACATTGGGGGGATTTTTATCATTATAGGCAATTTTGCATCCGATGACCCCTTTAAACTTATTACTCATTGTATCAACAATGTAGCGTATCAGAGTAAATCAGACAATTTAAGATTCAAACAGAACGTTGAAACACAAAGAGCTGAATTCCACAAAGAGGCCCAAGACAACAGGATGATCATAAATCAGATCCCATCACCAACCAGAAGTAAGCCTAACCAACCAACTCTTTCACAGCTTTGAACAGCTTGCAGCATTAAAACAAAATAACACTTAATCTCCTTCCTGAGTTGAATTAGTGTAAAATTTGGGGCAAGTAACCAAGATAAATGTTCAAAGAGACGCACAGCATGACCATCAAATGTAAATCCATGATGGAAATCACGAGCTAAAGACTTCCTCGGATAAACTTAACCAGACTGAGATTCCTTCTAGACTCTTTTGACCTTTTGTTCCTCACAGAACACGTCCTCAGAGTCACAGAACGACACAGAGACTGTCTCTACATGACTAAAAGGACTAATGAACAAATATCATTCCGATGCATAACTCCATATGATGAATGCAACTGTAAGGTCCGCCCACTGGTCCAACGACGGTAGCCAGTGATCCGGAAGAAGGATTCTCGCGTGTTGCTGTCTTTCCTTTCATACAGCACAACAATATTAAATTAAATACATTTTCTTGTGTTTTACCTCTTTTATTCATCTGACTCCAAAAATGAAAAGGGTTAAGAGAGTTGTTTGTTACTCAATAAATTTAGGTGAGTGTTTGATCATTCCGTTTTCCCCATGATTTTTATTCATTCGTTCATTAGGAATCTATGTCGCTTAGGATGCCTCACGGCGGCCGCTATGCGTGGGCTCCACGATCACAAACTCGCCAGTTTGATTCTTATTCAGAGGTTTATGGCTAATACTATTTACTTTAAATAGTAGGTTTGTTTAGCCCCCTACAATTACCCATGTAATGCTCAAACAATAATCAGCAGTTCTTCTAGACCCTTAGTCTCGACCCCGATAGTTATTATAACCACGTACAGCTTAATTAAAGCTGAAATCATACACATGGTTAACGTAACTGAGTACAACTTAAACTAAGGTCAAGCGGTTAGTCAGAAACCCATAATCTCACTTGATGTGCCCATGCTCCATCTAACCTGAGATTTAGTATGCACTTAACCCTGGTCGCAGATTTGCGGAAACATACGCCTTCACTTAATCTACTTGAAAAAATAACTTCAGAGTAATCAGAATGAATTAAATGTAACAATTTATTATCAGTCAGGTAAATATGTATTATGCAAATTATTTCCACAGCCAATTCAACGATATCAAATCAATACAAGACATCAAACTCTCAAAGACGAATCTAAGAGTAAAATGCATATCTGAGATTAAATGTATTAGATGTATTAGAAAAATACATAGTACAGAGTATGTGGAGATACTCTGTACTACGGGCATTCTGGCTACAGAATCGCCCTGACCCTTTTGCTGCAATCCTTTAAATACAAAACTAAGAAAAACATCCTCCAAATGGAGGCATGTCTGTTAAGAGAATGGAACCCCTTTACCAGACACACAGAGACCTTTCAAACGGTATCAAACATGAATTGTTGCATTGTTATAAACTCTGATTTAAGAAAGGTGGTTTTGGTGATCTCTGCAGTGTCCTGTGTTCAGATGGAAATGAGGGGAGAGAGGGGAAGAGTGAAGGTGTGGAGCTTTTGTTTCTCTCAGTTGGGTGTCTTGCTTTAGGCTTGCGAGACAGAGTTCAGATGTTGATTCTCGTGAGAGTTCCTTGTTTTTTCAGACTGTGACCTTCTTCTGATCCAGCCAAATGGCATCAATAATCTTACACAACTAACACATTTGACTGTCATGTTCTAATCACTGATTGTGTATGTCATTTTAATAACTATTGAACGGTTCATAGTTTTCTATTCCTGTTTAGTATGTTTGTGTTTGAGAATTCAACATATCATATTCTTGTTATAGAAATCATGTCTAAATTATACTCTGCAAGAGTGGGGAAATTCGGACTATGTAACATAACACGTTGATTTGTGTATTGAGAGGTGAAACATAGCAACCCCCGAAATAAGACAATGTCTAAATTTAGCCTTTTGGGCTTTTGCCACCACTTTCAAACTCAATAATTATTAAATTTTCCACTTATGTGTTAAAATGTATGGTGTTGTGTGTAAAATGAGACAATTTTTATCCATTTAACCAGATGTATGTGGGCAAGGGACTCTTTTAAATTCAGGTTTGCCAAAATCAGTAAAAAAAAAAAAAAGGCTGCAGAGCTGAAGAGGTCACGATCACAGGTAAGAATTGCACTCTAACATATCTGACGTGAGACACTTCAACAGTTTTGCCCAGTGTTGTCATGATTATAATTGTTATTTTTCTTCTCCAAAGAGATAGATTCCAGTCAAATTGACAGACATTATCACTTTCAATCTGTTGAATTGGACCTGTTTTTGAATGTTTACTTTGTTTTGCCTCCAGCTAGAGCTGTGACGTAGTCGTGATGTCAGCCCTAAAAGGGTCTATGGATTTATGCATAGTGGTCACGAGGTAGCACTTAACCGTATGTTGCTTAAATGGCTCTTCAGTTCGTCGAGACAAAGGAGTTCTCTTTTCCCTTAATTGAATTAGCTACTATAATGTTGAGAGGAAACTAATCCAGACAATGAGGGTATTGTCAGTTTTAAGAACTCGTGATGGCTGTGTGGGGGGATCTTTAGATCCGGTTTTGGGAATGTGTTTATTCTGCAGCTTTTTGGTGGATCTGTTGCACAGAGACCTTACACAGTGAAGAACATAATTAAAAATATAACTCCGTCTCTCTTAAAAGTGTTACAGTCTCTTCCTCAGCTTCCTGAACAAGAACAGTTTGTAAAAACCTCTGCTTTCCTTCATGAAAGAGCAAGTGATACATATGAGTTTCATATTATGTTCAATTGTTTTATAATGCAAAAGAAATCACAACAATAACAGTTAAATCATGAAGCAAAATTATATAAAAATAAATCTTTTGGACGTTGTTCTTTGGAGAGGAACTCTATCTTTGAGTTGATCTGAATATATCAGTTTTTAATATATCTATTACTGTGTCCAGATGTCAAATTTTAGTGTCTGCATCAAATTAAATTTACAAAAGTGATTTTATATACATAGAAAATCAATTAAATGCAAGTGTCTATATGTTTCAAATAATTTTTGTGAAAACAAAATGTCAAAATATAGGTTAAATAATGTCATCATTCAGCATAACAGATATATTTATGTAAAAATGAAACAACAGTTATTCTGACCTGTACTTGTTAAAATATGTAAAAGAAAAGTGACTATATTCTATTACATTTGAAAATGTATTGCTAACAATTGGGTAAAACCTAGTAATATGAAGGATAGTGGCAAAATATAAAGATTTAAAATATCATTTAATGAATTTTTTGGGGCTACACTATATATAATCCTTAAATATATCATTTTAATGTCATCACATTATTTGTTCTAAATATGCCTGATATTTATTTTTTATTAATTTATTGCTTTATAAACACCTTTTTGTCTTTGACTCATATTGACACATTTAAGCATCCACATCTACCTACCGTAAACAACTGATGCAAATCACCACATTTTTATTTCTAATTCTAACATTATTCTGTTTATTCATAAAATTACTGTATATATAGAAATAGAATAAAAAAAATTGAAAGTATAAAGTCAGAAAAAATGCACATTTGTAAAAAAAAAAAAAAAAAAAAAACCTCAGTCTGTTGACACCAATGAAACGAGCTTTAAGTGTCCATTCACAGGAGATCTGAATGATGCATATGACGCGGATCTGACACATATCCGATTTTCTCCCAACTCTTTACTGTCATTTAAGACTTTATAACTCATTTAAGACTACGTTCACAAGGTAACTCGCCAAAATCACGCATTTTAACATAATTGTGTGCGTTTTCGTGCAATGAAGCGCTACTGGTGAGCTGTCTGAAACTGCTCAGCGTATGCTTACAGCCGAACACGCAGCCTTTCAAACTATACTTCACTGCACCGTTTAGGTGGCACAACACTACATTAGGTGGTACTTTGATATTGAGATTTTTCAAGGTATTGAAGTTAAAAATTCCTGTATCATAACCACTAATTCACGTACTTGTCAATAAGATAAAAGTGGGGTTTGTTCAAAGTAGCTATTATCCACATATTTGATATGAATATGTTTTGGTAATTCATTTAATATCGCCGGCTAAAAAGTAACTAGCACTCGGAGTAGTTTTGAGAGGAGTACTTTGTACTTTTACTTGTAATTGAGTATTATCTCAGCGATGTAACAGTACTTGTACTTAAGTAAAAATTTTCAGTACCCTTTCCACCACTGGCCGTAACGCCACCCGTTCGTTTCTTTTATTTTCTTGTCTTTACCACCAGCTTACTGTTGTAAAATATATATTGCAAAATAAAATATTGGAATCATCACTATTTCTTCTCGGTACTGTGAGTTCTTCCTCCCTGCAAAATAATTCAACACAAAAGCATTTACTGAGCTCTCATGATTGCAGATCAAGTCAAGTCACCTTTATGCAGGTTGTGTCAAAGCAGCTTTAGAGTGTTAAACAGGAAAAACCTGTGCTGATAATGCAAGAGGATAAAATATAGAGTCAGTTTTCCAGTTAAGGTAATTCATTGTTGATTCAGTGATGCAATCGTCCAGCTCAGCTCAGTTCAAATAGTGTCTGTGCAATCAAGTCAACAATCCTGCCAGAAATTAAGTGTCCCCAACTAAGCAAGACAAAGGTGACAGTGGCAAGGAACCAAACTCCATTGGTGACAGAAATGGAGGGAGAAAAAAAACACTTGTGAAAGAGCAGGCTCAGTCGGGGGTCAGTTCTCCTCTGGCCAGAATTTAGATTGTGTGAGGCTTAAAAAACTCACCAGCTCTTCTTACACAGATGATCTGAAGAAGAATCACAGCAGGAGCAGCAAACATTGCAAACTCAACCATAATCACAGTGTGTGTGTGTTTCAAAAAAGGAATGTAATAAGCCTTTAGAGCAGGGTTACCCAACCCTGCTCCTGACGATCGACTGTCCTGCAAAGTTCAGCTCCAATCCTAATCAAACACACCTGAAGCAACTAATTAGGGTCTTCCGGATCATTTAAACATTAAAGGCAGGTGTCTTTGATTAGAGTTGGAGCAAAACTTTGCAGTACAGTCGATCGCCAGGAGCAGGGTTGGGCACCCCTGCTTTAGAGTAACAAGTTACCCCCATAGTTCACACAGTTCCAATAAATTGTGATGGGTTAAATAAACTCAGTAAACTAAACAGCAGACCAGTATTGAAGTGTACAGCAGTCATAACTTTGTTTTTGCTGAGTTTATTTAATTAATATTGAGTAGGCCTTTGATGTTCACTTGGATTTTTTCCTCAGCAGGGTAAATAATAGGGTCGTATGGTAAAAATATATATGTTTTATTTGTGTACGTGCAAAATGACAACAAAATGTCATGCCTTTGAAAAATAAAGTGAACAGCAAAATGTGCTGCTTTAGCGTGTCTCGGTCTCATTGAGCATCTTTCTGGAGCACGCCACAAACATGAACCAATACACAGCAAAGCCTACTTGACGCACCTACTCGTCTACATTTAGTTTATTTGACGTTAAATGCATCATATAAGTCACCTTGGAATAAATCACAGCATGTATCAAAAACGTGACTTTACAGTCTGTAAAATACGGTAGGTTATAGTAATTTTGAGAACCGCTGGTCTACACAGAAGAAAGTGCTGTCTATACTGCCCCGGTAGGAGCTGTGTCGAGCTATTCATTAATCTGGTTATTTGATGAGAAAAAGATTAAATGTAGTTGCAATAAGCGCATCAGATAGCTGATATGGTAAGCAAGTTTATGAATATTTTGAATAAAAAAGCGATCCATCTGTCATACAGTTATTGTGGCCGCGGTGTGTCACGTGACAAGCATGACGCGTCGCCATGGAAACAGTAAGGGGAAACGTTCTAAAATAACGCTTGCCTAAAAAAATTCACTCTGGGGGGACCGCTAGAATATTTTAAACTCACCATTGAAAGGGTTTAAGAAAAAGAAGATGAACTGATATGAATGTGTGGTTGTTTGCGCTGCATAGAATGATCGTTGTATGGGATGAAGCTCTAATGAGAGTGACAGGGATCCTCTCCTCTCGCCGCTTCACACTCCAGTCCAGCGGGTGGCGCTCAAACACATACTTTTTTTGCCAAACACCATTAAACATCAGAGGAAGAAGATTAGTTTCACCGCGCTCTCTATTGTTTTGTCCTGATGCTGTTTTAATACAAACGATTAGAAATGTTGTTTCTGTAAAAAGAGAAATACATGAATCAGGTCAATAAAGACCTGTATTCTCATCTTCACAGTCGTGACTAAGTTGGGAGGCAAGCAGGAATATCTAGAGGAGTATCATCTGAACTGAGATCTGCTGCTGTGAAGATGCTGTCTGTTAAAGAGGAGAGTGAGGAGGACACAAGTGAACCAGAAACCCGGAGAATAAAACACGAGGAACCAGAAACCCGGAGAGTAAAACACGAGGAACCAGAAACCCGGAGAGTAAAACACGAGGAACCAGAAACCCGGAGAGTAAAACACGAGGAACCAGAAACCCGGAGAATAAAACAGGAGGAACAAGGAGGTTGGTGTTTATTCTTCATTCATCTGTAATTACTATTTGTGGTACAGCCACAGATCCTTTGTGTAAAAATAAGACCTTAACTATGATTAAAATCTTAAATCCATGTTTTAAAGGGGTCATATGATGCTGCTAAAAGAACATTATTTGTATTTGGTGTAATGAAATTTGTTTATGCAGTTTAAAGTTAAAAAAAACATTATTTTCCACATACTGTACATTATTGTTTCTCCTCTATGCCCCGCCTTTTTGAAACACGTCGATTTTTACAAAGCTCATCGGTCTGAAAAAGCGAGGTGTGCTGTGATTGGACAGCTATCCAGTGCGTTGAGATTGGCCGAATACCTCAAGTGTGAGATAGAAATGTTATGCCCCTCACATACTGTTGATGCCGTGTCCGGTCGGAGCAACCAAACAAAAACATTAAAACCCATTACAAACGAGGCATTTGACGATCTGACGAGTTTGAAAATCGTGCAGTGTGAACTCGGCATTATGCAAATCTTCCCAGATCGTGACATAGGTATGTGGGGGCGTGTTAGAACGAGCCGTTTTAGGTAGGCGTGGTTAACTCTGAACTTTTATAAAGAATATCTCTTTGGTTTTGAGACTTTAGTCTTTGCAACTTTACAGATCTTCTTTATGCACCAAGAGCTTGTAACACTCCAAAGAGAAAGGAAAAATTGAAATCGCATCATATGACTCCTTTAAAGTTCTTATGGAAATGTGAGTGACCTGACATCAAGGATATTTAATTATTACTTTAATTAGACTTTATTTTTGCTTTTTGGAATCATAAAACTGTGTTGAACTCCGAGCGTGTGAGACTCAATTTGTTTTTAAATTAGAAGCCACATTTGAACTAAAGTAGCTATAGGACTGTGGTTATTTTAAATCATGTGAATGTCTCAGTAGAGCATTATTTGCTTGTTCGTTACATTTCACTGTAAATCGGTAACAGTTTTGCAGCAGGCTTTGCAAACGGAGTTTTACTGTAAGATATATGTGACCCTGGAGCACAAAAGCAGTCATAAGTAGCACAGGTATATTTGTAGCAATAGCCAAAAAAATACATTGTATGGGTCAAAATTATCAATTTGTAATTTATGCCAAAAATCATTAGGATATTAAGTAAAGATCATGTTCCATGAAGATATTTTGTAAATTTCCTACCATAAATATATCAAAACTTAATTTTTGATTAGTTATATGGAGTGCTAAGAACTTCATTTGGACAACTTTAAAGGCGATTTTCTCAATATTTAGATTTGTTTTGCACCCTCAGAGTCCAGATATTCAAATAGTTGTATCTCGACCAAATATTGTCCTATCCTAACAAACCATACATCGATGGAAAGCTTATTTATTCAGCTTTCAGATTTTTCATACATCTCAATTTACAAAAATGGACCCTTATGACTGGTTTTGTGCTCCAGGGTTACATATACCTGACAGCATTATCACAACATGGAAGTAAACTTGTTTATTCTAATGTCTGATCTGTAATCAGTGATTTCTGATGTGTAATTATTCAAGGTCAGTCAGATTTAATTTGTCTCAAAAGTGTTCAATGTTTTTTTTGTGTGTGTGTGTGTGTGTTAGGGATAGGAAGATTCCCCGATTCGCCAATATTTTACATGTAGATTGATTTCTCCTCTCGAAACTGTTTCTCAAGCGAACTCTCTCATCACTGCTGCATGTGAATATGACATATCACAACACTACGGAGACCCAAGGAAAAGGGGGGATTTAAGTCCAAAACCTGACCTGAAATAACCTAACAAATCAATCTGGGCTACAGCAGTTCCATAAACGACAAATTAAGTTCACACAATCTCACTATTGTGCACGTTTATTTTTAAGCAGCTCTTAATGTCGATCATGGATCAAATCGATCCACCATGGCAAACGTTGTATTTTCCTCGGTGCATAACTGACATGTCACAGTTATGTTCTTCATCTGTAAATGTCAGAAAGTCATGCAAACATATCTTTTTTGCTGTCAGGAGTGGGCGAGGCACATGAGAGCAACGAGCACACTAAACAGACAGAGCTCAATCGAATAGGAGCGCAATAATTCTGAGTAAAATATACATTTTGTTAAAATATTTGTTGTTGGACATTAAATGTTTATCATTTTAAACCTACATATAAAGTGTATTTTTATGATAGCAGTAACTGTAAAGGGACTATTGTGTAAATCACATGTAAGCTAGGAGGCTACAGTACTAATTACTAAGCTCAAATTGTCACGGTAGAGAAGAGTCAGGAACCAAGTGCAAATATAAGGTTTATTTGGTAACCACAACAACGGAGACACAAGGGGTCTTGGTCAAGATCAGAGCTCCTCTTGAGAAGCCTTCCTCCCAAAGCGCTGGCCAAACCAAGGCGAGGGCTGAAGATCCGTACCCTGACTGAGCGAGAGCTGAAAACAGAGAACTGACAGGGAGACAGGACATGAGAATAACGACAAACACACATTGAACAAGGTGTCCTATAAAGGAATCGCTAATGAGTTGCAGCTGGCGCGCTCTGATTGAGCGCCAGCTGCAACCACTAACGAGTGACGTACACACACAACCACATGACAAGACGCAAAAGGACCGCACGGACCCATGAACCGTGACACAAATGAGTTAATGTGTGTTTCTTATACCAGTTAAAGTAGTCATATTATTTATTTTCATTTTTAATTCAGTGATTTTAACTTTTAATTTAGTTATTTTAATGCTTTAAAGAGCCATTTTAGATTGTAATGTTCTGCTATCTGTTCTGCAATCTATAAAAGGTACAGCCTTTTAATAAGCCTTATGAAACAGGCCTCGAGGTATTAGAAGTGATCCTATTTTTTCCATTGCATCATATTGCATCAAATCACATTGTGTTGAATCAAAATTGGATCGCACTGCATCATAACGGGTGAATCGTATCGCATAGGTAGCTACTTCATATGTATCTTTAATGTATCGTATCGTTGGCTATGCATCAAGATGCGTATCGGATGGGCTGGAGTCATGGAGATGCACATCCCTAATGGCTAGTGACACATCGCTTCCATCTACACTTTCTCTAACACTAGCACTCTCTATTCTACTTTATCTACTTGTTCTTTCTTTCTTGAAAAAATACTCTGATAAAGTGCAGAAACTTCACAAATATACTTAAGTATAGTAACAAAGTAAAAATAATTACTTACTGATTAATAGTCACCAATATATCCATGAATTTGCAAACATTAGAAATAAATGGCATCTTTAATGTATCGTATCGTTGGCTATGCATCAAGATGCGTATCGGTAGGGCTGGGGGTTTTTCCGATTTAATTGATTAATTTGAATTTAATGTTTTGCCATGATTTTATTTTTTAGAAATCGAGGAATATTGATTTTGAATAGAAATATTACCAAGTGTTAGAATTAGAGACTTTGACAATGTGCCGGTGATAACAGTAATGAGAAAAGAACCATCCAACCGCATGTTGGTGCACGTGATTAACCGCTCACGTGTACGCACTCTGTGAAGGACCATTAATATAGCGCTAAGCGCCATTTACACAGAATGTGCTTTTGTGTTGACAAAGATGCGACGCGGGCAGTGAAATAGGTAAACATGCAAGACGATGGGAGTGAACTTCGGTCAAAGATTATGGAAAAATCGCCCAGCCCTACGTATCGGCCTCAGTCATGGAGATGCACATCCCTAGTGTGTGTGTGTGAAATCAAGCCAGAGACCAAACTAAACATTGTTTCTCTTAATAGCATGAATATAATGTTATTTAAATTGTTAAATTACAGAAAGCGATCAAAGAACGAACCTTGTTTGCTGGAGCTGTTGATGTGTAGTGTTTCTTTACAAAATGGCATCGCCATCTACTGGCCTGGCAGCATAATGCAGTGTTTTTAGTTATTTTCATTGATCTTTGTTAAAAAGAGACAGTTTTGACAGTGTTTTTCTGTACACAAATATTTTATCCTTTTATTTTTCAAACATACCAATGGATTTTCATCTTTATAATGATTTCATTTTAGGCCTGATACAAATGAAAGACGAAAGACGAGATCTGAATGAAGTGGAGGAGAAATATCAGGATCAGAAAGATTGTGATGTCAATGGAGAAAAATCTGTGATTTGCAGCATTCAAAAAACAGACGTCAAAAGGTCTTTCAGCTGCTCTGAGTGTGGAAACACTTTCACATGTAACAAGAATCTTAAGAGGCACATGTTAATTCATGCTGGGATAAAGCCTTTCAGCTGCTCTCAGTGTGGAAAGACTTTTACACAGAAAGGACACCTTGAGAATCATTTGGTAACTCACTCTTCAGAAAAGCCTTTCAACTGCTCTCAGTGTGGAAAGAGTTTCATATGTAAAGGAAACCTGAGGGATCACATGTTAATTCATACTGCGATAAAGTCTTACAGCTGCTCTCAGTGTGGAAAGAGTTTTACACAGAAATCAAACCTTAAGAAGCACATGCTAATTCATGCTGGAATAAAGCCTTTCTCCTGCTCTCAGTGTGGAAAGAGTTTTACACAGAAAGTAAGCCTTGAGAAGCACATGCTAATTCATGCTGGAATAAAGCCTTTCTCCTGCTCCCAGTGTGGAAAGTGTTTTACATATAAAGTATGCCTTGAGAAGCACATGCTAATTCATGCTGGAGTAAAGCCTTACAGCTGCTCTGAATGTGGAAAGAGTTTTACACAGAAAGGACAACTTAAGAATCATTTCGTAACTCACACTTCAGAAAAGGCTTTCTCCTGCTCTCAGTGTGGAAAGAGTTTTACACAGAAAGGAAGCCTTGAGACGCACATGTTAATTCATGCTGGAATAAAGTCTTTCACCTGCTCTCAGTGTGGAAAGAGTTTCACACGTAAAGGATACCTTAAGAGGCACATGTTAATTCATACTGGAATAAAGTCTTTCACCTGCTCTCAGTTTGGAAAGACTTTTACACAGAAAGGACACTGCAAGGTTAATTTGGTAACTCACTCTTCATAAAAGCTTTTCACCTTAAAGAGTTAAAGTACATTACTTTTTCTGAATGGCGGGTGTCATCTACTGGATCATCTCAAGGATGTGTCCTCTCGCCTTTATTATTTATCATGTACACAAATGACTATAAGAGTAGTTATAGAAATAGGCATATTATAAAATTTGCTGATGATTCTGTAATCGTTAGCTTAATGAGTGAGGAGGACTCCATGCATGGTTCTGTGGTTGATGATTTTATTATGTGGTGTCAGAATGCTTTCTTAAAGCGTAATGTTTCTAAAACTAAGGAGTTGACTATTGATTTTAACTCTAGGAGGAAACGTATTTAGTATAAGCAAACAAGCATTAATGGAGTAGTTATTGAGAGTGTCTAACACACCTGTTTTGGAAAACAAATTGTCAGTTTTGTGTAAGAGGGGGCAGCAAAGATTGTATTGCTTGCGGAAACTAAGGTGATTTAATGTGGACAAATCATTGATGTGCATGTTCTACAGATCCTATATTGAGTTACTGTTATCTTTTTCACTGTTGTGCTGGTTTAATTTTCTAAATGTGAAAAACAAGATTTGTCTTGAGAGGATTGTAAACCAGGTAAGTAATACAACGGGGAGGAAGCAGATGACTATGGTCCAGTTATATCATAGACATGTTTGGGTAAAGCCCAGAGCATTTTGTTAGATGATTCCCACACGTATCAAGAGTTTCACCTTCTCCCTTCTGGCATTCGTTATAGAACCCCTATTTGTAAAACAAATCAATTTAGACATTCATTTATAAATACCCCCTCAAATATCCCCTCAGCTGTAAAGTTTTTTAATTTAAGGTAAGAACTTTTTTGGAAGGAAATGTATTGTGTTTTATATTGTTTATGTGAAATGCTTGTGTGCTGCAACCAAATTGCCTTCGGGAAATAAATAAAAGAACTGAACTGAACCTGCTCTCAGTGTGGAAAGTCTTGTGAGTCTCAAGGTATCCTTTACGCGCATATGTTAAAGGGGTCATTGGATGCCCATTTTCCACAAGTTTATATGATTCTTTAGGGTCTTAATAAAAACTCTATAACATACTTTGGTTAAAATTTCTCAATTGTAGTGTAAAAAAACTCTCTGTTCTGTTCACAGCGAGCCGTTTCGGTACATGTTCCTTTAAATGCTAATGAGCTGTGTTCACCCTGCCTCTCGCTTCAGTGGGGTGACAAGCCACTCTCATGAGACTGTAAACTTTAGCCACATTTAGCCGCAAAACTTGCTAACTAGCACATTATTAGGAAAGGTGATTTGCAAAGATTCATAAAAAAACCTTATACTCAGTTCTTCTGTTGGTGAAGCTGGATCACAAATGATTTGCGGGAACATGGATGCATTTAGGTAGATTGGGGGCACATTCCCTTCAAAAACAAAATCAAGCCACTACGTCTTCAGCAGCTCAGATGTCAGGAGTAAATGACGACTGCTGTGTTAATATTTACATTCAATTCAATTCAAGTTTATTTGTATAGCGCTTTTCACGATACCAATCATTGCAAAGAAGCTTTACAGAAAATATTAAGTTTCTACATTACATTTAGGAGTATGTTATTAGTGGTGATTTTGGCAGAAATGTTCAGTAAGAATCAGGCAGTTATGCGTAATCAAACAGACGGTGAACACTTTTAACTGCAATGATTATATATTGCGATTTAACTTTGCGATTAAAGGTTGTGATTAAGCAAAATTTGGTAGTTTTATATGTTGTTCCAGGGTTAGGATCATCTGAAGTCTTCTGGGGAGTTGGCATCTTCTCTTCTCAGGTGTTCGGTCATCTCAGATCTTCGTAAGGGTTGGATCCAGACTGAAGCTTGTCTAATTCCTAGTTGCCTCGGGATGCAAGTCCTGTGACAGAAACAGAGAAGCAAATAGAGACGAAATTAGCATAGCTGCTATTCCAACCAAGCAAAGATGATGTGTTCAACCCAAGCAAAAGAATGAAAATGTGCATTTGATCAGATATAGCTGAAGTACCAAGTTACGAGATACATTATATGTGAATGCTTGGTTAAAAAGATGTGTCTTTAATCTTGATTTGAACAGAGAGAGTGTGTCTGAACCCTGAACGTTATCAGATCTATTATTACATCCAACAAAAATCGCTTAGGTGACATTCTTGTCTACATCTGCTCCGGCATCGAAACAATGGTGGACTGATAACAGCTCACTCAGAGCGGGTCTGTGCTAAAACACCAGTGTCAATCAATAATCGTGGGAGGAGCCTGGGTCTGTGTGATGTCACACAGCCAAGAATTTGTAAACGGCTTGATCTGAGAAAGGGTTTACGATTTATGGGGATTAAAAAAAAACACACTGGGGGGATTTTTATCATTATAGGGTGGTTGTGTACATACTGCCAACACACATTTCAGTTCAAACAATATGTAAAAGTGAATTTTGCATCCAATGACCCCTTTAAACGTATTATTCATTGTATCAACAATGTAGCGAATCAGACAATTTAAGATTCAAACAGAACAGTTTTGAAACACAAAGAGCCGAATTCCACAAAGAGGCCCAAGACAACAGGATGATCATAAATCAGATCCCATCACCAGCCTGAAGTAAGCCTAACCAACCAACTCTTTCACAGCTTCTATAACATACTTTGGTTAAAATTTCTCAATTGTAGTGTAAAAAAACTCTCTGTTCTGTTCACAGCGAGCCGTTTCGGTACATGTTCCTTTAAATGCTAATGAGCTGTGTTCACCCTGCCTCTCGCTTCAGTGGGGTGACAAGCCACTCTCATGAGACTGTAAACTTTAGCCACATTTAGCCGCAAAACTTGCTAACTAGCACATTATTAGGAAAGGTGATTTGCAAAGATTCATAAAAAAACCTTATACTCAGTTCTTCTGTTGGTGAAGCTGGATCACAAATGATTTGCGGGAACATGGATGCATTTAGGTAGATTGGGGGCACATTCCCTTCAAAAACAAAATCAAGCCACTACGTCTTCAGCAGCTCAGATGTCAGGAGTAAATGACGACTGCTGTGTTAATATTTACATTCAATTCAATTCAAGTTTATTTGTATAGCGCTTTTCACGATACCAATCACTGCAAAGAAGCTTTACAGAAAATATTAAGTTTCTACATTACATTTAGGAGTATGTTATTAGTGGTGATTTTGGCAGAAATGTTCAGTAAGAATCAGGCAGTTATGCGTAATCAAACAGACGGTGAACACTTTTAACTGCAATGATTATATATTGCGATTTAACTTTGCGATTAAAGGTTGTGATTAAGCAAAATTTGGTAGTTTTATATGTTGTTCCAGGGTTAGCATCATCTGAAGTCTTCTGGGGGTTGGCATCTTCTCTTC
>NW_015505962.1:444111-447820 GCF_001515645.1 Sinocyclocheilus grahami
ACGACTGCTGTGTTAATATTTACATTCAATTCAGTTCAAGTTTATTTGTATAGCGCTTTTCACGATACCAATCATTGCAAAGAAGCTTTACAGAAAATATTAAGTTTCTACATTACATTTAGGAGTATGTTATTAGTGGTGATTTTGGCAGAAATGTTCAGTAAGAATCAGGCAGTTATGCGTAATCAAACAGACGGTGAACACTTTTAACTGCAATGATTATATATTGCGATTTAACTTTGCGATTAAAGGTTGTGATTAAGCAAAATTTGGTAGTTTTATATGTTGTTCCAGGGTTAGGATCATCTGAAGTCTTCTGGGGAGTTGGCATCTTCTCTTCTCAGGTGTTCGGTCATCTCAGATCTTCGTAAGGGTTGGATCCAGACTGAAGCTTGTCTAATTCCTAGTTGCCTCGGGATGCAAGTCCTGTGACAGAAACAGAGAAGCAAATAGAGACGAAATTAGCATAGCTGCTATTCCAACCAAGCAAAGATGATGTGTTCAACCCAAGCAAAAGAATGAAAATGTGCATTTGATCAGATATAGCTGAAGTACCAAGTTACGAGATACATTATATGTGAATGCTTGGTTAAAAAGATGTGTCTTTAATCTTGATTTGAACAGAGAGAGTGTGTATGAACCCTGAACGTTATCAGATCTATTATTACATCCAACAAAAATCGCTTAGGTGACATTCTTGTCTACATCTGCTCCGGCATCGAAACAATGGTGGACTGATAACAGCTCACTCAGAGCGGGTCTGTGCTAAAACACCAGTGTCAATCAATAATCGTGGGAGGAGCCTGGGTCTGTGTGATGTCACACAGCCAAGAATTTGTAAACGGCTTGATCTGAGAAAGGGTTTACGATTTATGGGGATTAAAAAAAAACACACTGGGGGGATTTTTATCATTATAGGGTGGTTGTGTACATACTGCCAACACACATTTCAGTTCAAACAATATGTAAAAGTGAATTTTGCATCCAATGACCCCTTTAAACGTATTATTCATTGTATCAACAATGTAGCGAATCAGACAATTTAAGATTCAAACAGAACAGTTTTGAAACACAAAGAGCCGAATTCCACAAAGAGGCCCAAGACAACAGGATGATCATAAATCAGATCCCATCACCAGCCTGAAGTAAGCCTAACCAACCAACTCTTTCACAGCTTTGAACAGCTTGCAGCATTAAAACAAAAAGAACACTTACTGATAATTCAACTCAGGAAGGAGATTGTCAAATTTGGGGCAAATATCCAAGATAAATGGAGACGCACAGCATGACCATCACATGTAAATCCATGATAGAAATCACAAGCTAAAGACTTCCTCGGATTGACTTCTTCCACCTAGACGACAAGAACCAGACTGAGATTCCTTCTAGACCCTTTTGAGCTTTTGTTCCTCACAGAACACGTCCTCACATTCACAGAACGACACAGAAACTGTCGTTTACATGACTAAATGCATCAGATCAAACAAATGATGCTAAAAGGACTAATGAACAAATATCATTCTGATGCATAACTTCATATGATGAATGTAACCAACACATTTGACTCTCATATTCTAATCACTGATTGTGTATGTCATTTTTAATAACTATTGAACAGTTCATAGGTTTCTATTCCTGTTTAGTATGTTTGTGTTTGAGAATTCAACATATCATATTATTGTTATAGAAATCATGTCTAAATTATACTCTGCAAGAGTGGGGAAATTCGGACTATGTAACAGAACACGTTGATTTATGTATTGAGAGGTGAAACATAGCAACCCCCGAAATAAGACAATGTCTATTTGGTCAAGACACCTTTTGACATGTGTCCAACAGATGAGTTTGAAAACTCACAACACCAACAAATTTAGTCTTTTTGGGCTTTTTGCCAGGTTATTTTTTTTGGGCTTTCTGCCTTTTTGCCACTGCTTTTTGTGTTCTTCGAGCTCTCTTCCAGTGTGCTTTGGCCTGCACGCCCGCTGCTACTCAACCACAATGAGAAGATAAGCCGTCTAGTCTCATCAACTTTTGTTTCTTTCTTCTACATCAGTTTCTTTTCTTTTCCCGTTGAGAGTTTTGTGTTCTAAAGTTTTGCCGCAAAGCCATGTCAGACATTGTCTGCGCCAGCTTTAAAACTTCAACCAGCATACACGACTCCACACCATCCTTCAGCCAACACCCAAGACCTCACTTCCAATGACTACTGAACTTCCAGCCAATCAACAACCTTGGGAAACCCTTTTCTGCAGCCATGCCATACAAAATAAATTCCATTAAAACAAAGGCAACGCAAGTACAACCTCCAGATTCTAGCTGAACTGGTGCATTTAATATAAATTATATAATTTGATAGCCTCACTGAGAAACTCAATGCAAGGGTTTATTGATTAAAGGCTGTTTCAGGTCTAAGCAATTGCCTATATTGCTATAAACTTGGGATTTCACATTTTCACTCTCTCAAACTCATTCTTTCCTCACTTTATTTCTGCAACTTGTGTGAATGTGTGAGTGCGCGTGTTCATGTGTTAGATTAGTTTATATGTATTTTTGATTTATCCAATAAAGTCTTATGTATATTGAAAAGAGAAGTATCTTTTGTTTTGTGCGTACAAGTAAATGTCTTAAACTGCCGATCTTGTTACCATTAGGGATGCAACGATACAATTTTTTCAGATCCAATCCGATCCAGAAAATTATGAGTATCAGACAATTCCGATCCGATACCAGCGCAGGTTTTTTTTTTATCAGTGTAGAATGTCTATACTTCTGTGTGTTGACCTGGTCGTCACTCTTTTGTGTGTTAAACACAATCTACTAAATATAGACAAAGACATTTTAATGAAAAATGACAAATGAAAAAATATATAATAATCTATAAAATATATAAAAATACTATTATAAACTAGGTTAGTGGATAATTTAGCAGCAAATTTATTCTAGAAAAATCATGAGTGCACAATTTTATAAAATCTAAATATTTAGTGAAATAACATTATTTAGTGGGGAACAAATAAAAGTGAATACATGTAGGACTAAAACTAAAAACATTGCTCTCTGTATTGTTGTAAAATACATGAATGAAAACAAGTAAATGTATTTATATATAAATATAAAGTATACAATTAAAAGACATTTATTTTAAATGTATAGCACAGTAATGAAGACAGCAACATATGATAGATAGAGTCCTATCTATCATATTGCTGCCTCCATTAATGTGCTATACTTTACATTATTAATAGCATAGGACATAACAAAAAACGCTATAAATAATCTTTCATTGCGCAAAGTATTATATAATACGAAAAGCTCCAATACAGAGCGGCACAAAGCGCTTATGCGCATCCCGTGCGCAGAATGATGCGCTTGAAGCAACACAGCACAGCAATGATGCGCGCAGCTCCGCATAGAGAAGTTCAAAGCACAAAGAGAAGAGATATTGATGCGTAGTTTAGTTAATATGTGCGATAGTATATTGAGCCTTTTCTTTTAACAGTTTTAAATCACAGTTATTGTGCGCCCTTGAAGAGAGTTTCATTGTTTTGACTGTCGTAACCGAACGCGACGCGCAGTTTGAATGCTGAATGGAGGCAAGGGTAGGGGAAAGAATATCCGATGAATATTGAACCTAAAACTTACCACGCTTTACATGGTTAAAATTAAGTATAGATACTGCTTAATATTTCATATTGTGTCACGTGGGACA
>NW_015505962.1:447991-452037 GCF_001515645.1 Sinocyclocheilus grahami
CACATATGTGAGTGCAGTGTTATTGAATGAGCATTTTAAAATGATGTGCTTTTTGTGTCAATGCTGTTAATTTTACAAAAACTTTGTTTTTGTAAGGCTCTGGTCTCTTCAAATATATAATTTGGAGGACATCTGCTTCACTTACATAAATGCTTAAATGTGTAGATTGCTTAAAAATAACTAAGTTAACTGATGTATTGATTTTGGCAAATCTGCTTTTTCCACACAGAAATTCATGTTCAGTGAATCTCCTCCCACAACAATCACACATTCAGCAATTCACCAATAAATGCTGGAATATATCCATCAATTCACAAGTGAAGACGAGCATCAAATCATCAGGAAGAGCTGAAATCTGCAAAGACTGAGTTTATTAAAGAGGACAGAGAGAAGATGAGAGATCGAGAACCCTGCAGAATCAAACACACTGAAGATACTGGAGAAGAAACAAGTTGGTGTCTATTCTTCATTCATCAACAAAATTTCTGTTAGATAATAAATAGTGTAGCTGATCAAACATATTTAATATTTTGGGATTTGTGTCTATAATGTTTTAAAAATGATAAGTTGAAGATCAATGTACTTCCTTCATGGAACTTTACAGAGGTGTATAAAAAAATACATTACTAAAATTTTGTATAGCAATTGTCTACATTTTTTTTTACATCAAGGTTCATCAGGGTTACTTGAAAATCAACCATTTTTACTTTTATTTTAGAGTTGATTGAAGAAAACGAAGAGAATGAAGAATTGAGTGAAATCGATAAGAATAATCATGTCAAAACTGGAGAACAACATTTGAGTTGCTCTCAAACCAAACAGAAAGATTTAATGAAAAGAGGAGCCAAGAAATCTTTCACCTGCACTCAGTGCAAATGTGACAAAATAATGCATCAAGCAGTAAAATATCAAAACCAGCAGATTCAACTGTGAGATTCAGATCTCAAAGATGGAGTTCCACCCCAAAGAACAATGTCACAAAGTTTTATTCTTGTATGTCTTTTTGCTAATAAATTATATCGTTCTGATTATGAGTGTTATATAATGTCTATATAATGTTCAGTTGTCATTACTGATCAAAAACTTCACTCTCTGCTCTTGTATGAATGACTTTAGTAGCTGTAATTTGCATTAAAGGTTATTTACATTTGGTTCATTTATTCGGTTTCTTTTGTAGGCTGTTATTTACCTGAATACTGTTAGACCTTGGAGACATGAAATAGTAATTTGTTCAAACATGCCGTTTATTTACTAAAGACTTTTACATTTCAGAATTTAAAGCCACTGAGTTTTCCAGATCAATAAGCCGTATTGTAAGAGTAGTAACACCATTTCATTAGTTTCCTTGTTTACTTGGCTAATATTTGTATTTGCTTTGAATAATTATTTATTAAAATGTTACCTTTTTATTTCTTGTATGAATGACTTTAGTAGCTGTAATTTGCATTAAAGGTTATTAACATTTGGTTCATTTATTCAGTTTATTTTGTAGGCTATTATTTACCTGAATACTGTTAGACCTTAATTGGCCTGTTTTTTTTTACTAATAGTAGTTTGTTCAAACATGCCGTTTATTTGCTAAAGACTTTTACATTTCAGAATTTAAAGCCACTGAGTTTTCCAGATCAATAAGCCGTATTGTAAGAGTAATAACACCATTTCATTAGTTTCCTTGTTTACTTGGCTAATATTTGTATTTGCTTTGAATAATTATTTATTAAAATGTTACCTTTTTATTAATACATTGTTATCCTTATACTTTTTAGATTTATTAAATTCGTTTTTATTAGTTATTTATAAAAAAACATTTAGTTCTTCCTATTCTTCCGAATAGACACCAACTTGTTTCTTCTCCAGTATCTTCAGTGTTTTTGAATCTGCAATGGTCCACACTCCAGCCCAGTAGGTGGCGGAAATGCACCTATCGTTTGTTGGCAAACTCCATAAAACTCCAAAAGAAGAAGAAGATCCGCCATCACTTGCGCGCGCTCTCTCAGCGTCGAGGTTTCTGAGGAGAGGTGAGCAAATCACGGTATTTCACATATTTAATTGTAAAATATACTTGTTTATTTATACAAATATTTTGTTTATGCAACATATACGAGGTCGTTTCTGCCTTGTTTTCATCAAGTAAAGCGCTGTTTGTGTGTTTGCTGACTTAGAACAGCAGGCAACAAGCATGTGAGGAAAACATGAGTTCACTGAGACCTGAAGTGTTTTTGTGTTTGTGTGAATGATTATGTCGATGTTTGGAGTGATAATAATGTTACTGTTACTGAATGTGTCTGAGATCTGTGAGAGGAATGAACGCGAACCGATATCAAGTTTTGCTGCTGCTATTTTTTATAACATTATTTCTCTTTTGAGGTTTATCTTTCGCAGATCAAATTTGTTATAGTTACTTTACGTGGTTAAAATGAAGAAATATACTACTAAATCAAATATTTTGTTTATGCAACATATACGAGGTCGTTTCTGCCTTGTTTTCATCAAGTAAAGCGCTGTTTGTGTGTTTGCTGACTTAGAACAGCAGGCAACAAGCATGTGAGGAAAACAGTTCACTGAGACCTGAAGTGTTTTTGTGTTTGTGTGAATGATTGTGTCGATGTTTGGAGTGATAATAATGTTACTGTTACTGAATGTGTCTGAGATCTGTGAGAGGAATGAACGCGAACCGATATCAAGTTTTGCTGCTGCTATTTTTTATAACATTATTTCTCTTTTGAGGTTTATCTTTCGCAGATCAAATTTGTTATAGTTACTTTACGTGGTTAAAATGAAGAAATATACTACTAAATGCTTCATATAATTAGTCTGTATGTCACGTGGGATATTTTTAAATCTGTACAGAAATATGAAGAGATTTATAATATACAACTGGAAATATTACATTGTTGCTTTGTGGTACTCTTTCTGTTTAAAGAAGATTTTATGATCACGGTCAATTACTGCACATATACAACTATAACATGTTAATAACTTACTTTAATTGCTCTGAATGCAGTTGTTAGAAAATCAAACTATATTTAGATAGTGTAGTTATTTAACTGTAATTGTTAATGAAGATGGGTGTCATCAAATGTCTGTGTTTATGCTTTAATTTTTAATTCTTGCTGTTATTTATATTTGGAAGAAATTTACATTGTTCTTTTCTATATTTCTAGACTGATATCTTAATATATGTTAATACTAAGGCAGAATGAAAAATAAAATATATAATGTGATTGCAGTGTTACTGAATGAATGAATGAATATTTTAAATTGATCTGCTCCTTGTGTTGACGCTTTTTCTTTTAATATGGTAAAATAATGATTTACAAAGAGAACACTTTGTATTTGTTAGACTCTGGTCTCTTCAAATATAAAATTTGGAGGACATCTGCTTCACTTACATAAATGTTTAAATGTCTAAATTAGTTTAAAAAACTGATTGATTTATTGTTGATTTTTTTTTTTTTTTGCTGCTTCCACATTCGTGTTCAGTGAAGCTCCTCCCACAACAATCACACATTCAGTGATTAATCAATAAATGCTGGAATATCTCCATCAGTTTACAAGTGAAGACGAGCATCTAATCATCAGGAAGAGCTGAAATCTGCAAAGACTGAGTTTATTAAAGAGGACAGAGAGAAGATGAGAGATCCAGAGCCCTGCAGAATCAGACACACTGAAGATACTGAAGAACTAACAGGTTGGTGTTTATTCTTCATTAATGAGGCTGAATGTTATAAAGCTTCAAACAGTATTAGATTTGTTGTAACAGGAAAAATCTTTAGAGCTGTTGAATAATCTAGAGGAAGCATCATATAATAAGAGACACTTTCTATGATATGGGTACTTTTTTTTTAACTAAATTAATGTATGTTATATAATTTTGTTGTTGGTCAAACATATTTAATAGTTCTCCCTGTAGAAACATGGGATGTGTGCCTATAATACTTACAAATAGTTAATTTCAGAGAGACAATTTATAAAAATGCATCAAAAAGATATACATGTACATCAGGGTTCATTTTTGTCTCCTTTCACAATTAACTGAAAATAAA
>NW_015505962.1:452071-452357 GCF_001515645.1 Sinocyclocheilus grahami
AAACCTTATAAGTGTTCACACTGTGACAAGAGATTCATTCAGTCAGCAAATCTGAAAACACATGAGAGGATCCACACTGGAGAGAAACCGTACAAGTGTTCACACTGTGACGAGATTCAGTGATTCAGGAAATCTGAAAACACACGAGAGGATCCACACTGAAGAGAAACCTTACAAGTGTTCACACTGTGGAAAGGGATTCAGTGTGTCATCAAATCTGAAAACACATGAGATGATCCACACTGGAGAGAAACAGTACAAGTGTTCACACTGTGACAAGAGATTC